>NW_016829382.1:17965-31537 GCF_001698545.2 Rhinopithecus bieti | reverse complement strand
AAAAAAAAAAAAAAAAAAAAAAAAAATGTGTCTTAGGTAAAGACATCAATGAATGGGGCCTTCATTGTACATTTTTTGCCATCTTTACTGCCTTTAGCTCAGATAATTTCCATTTCCATTCCATTTTCTCAGATGCTAGGCATTAACTATAACTTGATGGGAAAGCTTTTCACTATTGGGTGGGAGGACCAGAAGGGGGAGAGAAGCACTGGGCATTGAACAGCATTGGATGCCTCCTGCTTGCTTTCCCCAGGCTTGTCATCTACTGTGTTTTAAATAACCAAACTATCTCATTATGAAGAGGTTTGTTTTGAAAAGCTTCAGACAGCTGGTTAGTACAGAATGAAAAATTCCATTACTGCTGCTACATGGCTAAGAGTTTGCTTGACTTTAAGCTCTTTAGCATTTTAAAAAAAATAAAGGGATAAGTAACAAAATAGATACTGCAAATATGGGACTTGGTACATATTTTAAGGATTTAGCTGGTTTTGTCTCTTTTGGCTACTCACATACCTTCTGTAGGCATTTTTTAATATCTGGAATCCAGGTTACATTTTAAAGTTATTAAGCTGGGCTTATAAAACTGATTTTGAACTATTTGGATGCTCAGCTTTATACGACCTGCAAAATGTGCTTTGGGGTTCTGGCTTTCCGTATCCACAGCAAAGTAAACACATGTTTTACTGTTTGTATTTGAGTAGCATAAGCTAATGGAAAACAAATGTAGTGACTCCAGTGAAGCCCAGTTTTTTTGGAATGCCATTATTATTTATACGTTGTGCACATCCACAAGGCCTAGCACGTGACCTCTGCTTTGTGTGCACACTCTCTTTGAATGAATGCACCAAACCACAGCCACAACTAATTGGAAACAATTGCAACTCCATACATTTGAGACAAAGCCAGAATCCAAATGTATAGGCCTAGAATTAATGGCTATATATGCACTTCACACATTGGGGGGCAATAAAGTATAGCAGTTAAGGGCATGAGCTTTGGAATCTGACCAGCATGGATGTGAATCCCTACTCAGCCTACTTACCAGCTGTGTGACTTTGGGCAAGTCACTTAAACTCTCTGAGCTTCACTTTCCTCACCTGTAAAATGGGGGATAATACTATTTATTCTCTTCACAGGGCTGTTGAAGAATTAAATAAAATAGCACCATTTACCTTTCATATAGTTCCATGTATTCTTTTCTAGAACTTTTCATGGTTTGTAATTATATATTCCCTGTTGCATCCCCACTAGACTAACAGAAGGGATAAAAGTGTGTTCGATTCCCAGTGTCTAGCACAGTGTTTGGTACAAAGTAATATTCAGTAAATATTAAGTGGATGCATGAACAAATAAATAGAATAATGCATGTAAAGTGCTTAGCACATTGCCTGGAAAGGTAATAAGTTCTTGGACATTTTAACTCTTCTGCTAAGAATAATGATGATGATCTTGAAGAGGAAAAGACGGGGAGGAGGGGTAGTAGCAGCAGCCATAGCAGCAGACATAAGAGCTTGTTATGAATACCTCCTAAGGCAAAAAAAGTAATACTCCATGGTCACACACTGAAGCACTAGAAAGAAGGCTGGGTGGAATTTTTGTGGGTCTGGGAAATCCCTTCTGGATGCTCCCAGTAAGATAAGAGTCTGTGTACCAAGGATGCACACAGAGATGTTTAATGACAAAGAAGGGAGACCTGCTAGAGGCTGTGCTTCCATATGGTATCAGCAAAGCTACCCATACCCACATATGTTCTTGCCTGGGCTTTGCTTCCACATCTGTCTCTGATCCACTTAACACACTTTCTCTACCACTTCCAGCTTTCCCAATTCTTACTTTATGGTTTGTGAATGCAGCAGTGAAACTTATGAAAATATGTCCCCCTGTTAAATGGATGGGAAACAAACAAACAAACAAAACACCAGGATGTGAAGAAGCTGACCCAGGATGGAATTAAATCCATTTCAGTGGGGCTCCTTTCCCAGTGGTAGAAATGTTCTCTGTAGTTCTAAGAAACTGTCCACTACCTCAAAGTGGAAAATTTCCAATAATTCTATCAATAATATTACCAATAGTTTAGAAGTGTATAGAGTTTGATTCTTTTCCAAGAGGAGGTATAGCATGGTGGTTAAAGGTTCATATTCTGGAGTCAGAAAACTTGGATTCAAATTGACTCTATCATTTACTAGTCTTGTTACTATAAATAAGCTATTATTTTATTTGCTTTTTTGAAACAGGGTCTTGCTCTGTTGCCCAGGCTGGAGTGTGGTGGAGTGATCACAGCTTACTGCAGCCTTGACCTCTTGGGCTAAAGCAATCCTCCTGCTTCAGCCTTCTGAGTAGCTAGGACTACAGGTGCATGCCACCATGCCTGAATAGTTTTGAAATTTGTTTTGTAGAGATAGGGTCCCCCTACATTGCCCAGGCTAATTTTGAACTCCTGGGCTCAAGTGATCCTCTCACCTTGGCCTCACAAAATGCTTGGATTACAAGTGTGAGTCACTGTGCCCAGCCAATAAGTTATTCTTTAACCTCTCTGAGTTCCATATTTCTTCTCTATGAGTATAATAATACTTGTATCCATCTCCCACATTGTGTAATTATGAGGATTAAATGAGGTAATTTGTGTAAAGCACTGAGCTTAGTATCTGGTGCACAGCACTCACAAAATATTAATTTTATACATGAAAAACTACATATTTATAAAACCTGAATTTTCAAACAGGTTGAATTCAGAATTTTTGGTATAGGTTAACATTCAGTTATGGCCTGGGTAAGGCTAAATCTGGAGAACATGGTAAGCCCTCAATAAATCTTCATTATTGAGTCACAACTACTAGCATTTTATGATTTTTATAATTAAAAGCTTCTGTATCTGTTCTCTTAGTTGATCTATATGGGACCCCTGTGAGGCAGCAGGGCAGATATTATTAGCCTCATTTTACAAATCAGGAAATTAGAGCCAAGAGAGGTGTGGGACAACATGTCCATTTTCAGCCTGAAAACTTTCTTCAGCGTAGAAAGGGTATAGCCCTGAGACTAGCACAATGCCTGACACATAGTGGGTGCTTAGGACATGTTTGGTAACTAAAAGAATGAATGAACAATGGGTTAAGAAATTAATAAGTAGCTTATTCACTGAATTTTTTTCTTTCTTTCTTTTTAATAGAGATTGGGGTCTCGCTATGTTGCCCAGGCTGTTCTGGGACTCCTGGGTTCAAGCAATCCTCCTGCCTTGACCTTACAAAGTGCTGGAATTACAGGCGTGAGCCACTGTGCCAGCCCTCTTCATTGACTTGACTTTTTTCCAACCTCTGTCTCTTTGACTGAGTCTGATATGCCATTTCTGTTTTCCTGGTATGGTAATAGCTGATTCCTGCCAGGGAGCCCTGACTCCACAGTTAGACATCAAGACAGCTGAACAGACAGACTGAGTGATTGACTATCAGCATTTACTTTATTGGGCTACCATGAAAGGCAGGTACCATCTTTCCCCACAGATGAGGGAGACTCCTCCCAGGAGGGAGTAGGGTAAAGTCAAAGAAGAAGGCAGTCATTCGATCTTTTGAAGCAAATGAACCAGCTAACCCAAAGGGATGTGGCCAACCAAAGCACTAAGTGGCTAAACAAGGTTACCGGACCCACCCAGGGAGCCTCTGCCAGTTCCCAGATAAGTACTCTCTTGGCTAGAGTAGTCTGCCTGTGTGTGTTAACTCTGGGCTCTGTAATGCCCTCCTTGAGGGTCTCCAGCCCTACTAGAATAAAGCTCAGTTTAAGGGACCAAAAGCCCCACACAGTCCAGTCATAGTTATAAAGGCTGAACATGAGACTGGCCTAGGTCCAAAAAGTTTAGCCAGATCAGGCTGATTTGCCAGCTGTGGCAGCAAAGTGCAAACACAGCAAGGCACTCTTGCAGGCCACCAAGTTCAAATTCTCCCTGAAGGTCTCTAAGCCTTGCTACTCGCTTTGTGGAAGATTGGTGACATTTTTGTCCCTATACCAGTTATTGTGAAAAGCCACAAGGACAAAATATAACTTTTTTTCTGGAAGAAAAACCTGCTTCAAAGACATCTATGGAACCCCACAGCCCTGCTCCATTTCCAAATAAATCACCTCAGTTAGATGAGGGCCACTGACAGAGGGCAAGGGTCCTGGGGTGAGAGTGTACCAAGATATTACATATTTCTTTAGGGAACTGAGGTTACGCAGACATGATCTGAACATTTACTATTGTCCAAATGCATAATGTGATTCATTCCAAATAGACATCCTGTGGTAATACTTTTGGGAAATGAGAATTCTTGCCTCTAAAAATAACATCTGTGTATGAACCACAGCAGCCATGTCATCAAGCATTGGGCTTGAAGAGTCAACCTCAATGACTGGGGGACATCGGTTCACTATTCTTCCAGAAGGCCTGTAGCCCACTGAGGATTAATGAGATGCCTCTAGTTTCTGACAAAGCTTCCTCCCTTTAAAGACTAGGTCTAGATCAGGGTTTATAAATAGGTTTTTGGTGAGAGCAGTTTTCCTGTTCTGGTATACTATTTGAAGAATATGAATTTTTAAATATGTTTCAGATAATTGAGACTGGGACTTGAAAACTCTATTTTGAGTTTCTAGTTTCCTTGGAGGCCAGAGATTTTCAAGCCTTTCCCTTCCCAAATTTTAGGTCACTGAATCCTAAGGGGGAAATGGGCTCTCTCTCAGGAAACATGAATAAAATCATTACAATATTCCTATCTAATCATACACCTTTACAGGCTGAAGCAACAGCAGCAAAGGAATGGTGCCTTTGTGTATTTTTTTTTAGCTTCACTCCTTAAGAAACACTAACTTAAGAAATGCTCAGGTCATTCTTTTAAATATAAAAAACTGGGACATGTCCTAAAACAGTGCTTTGTTTGGTAAATACAGCATTAAAGATGCTAAAATGATTGGGTCTCTCTGAATTCAGCATGTATAGCTTTTGTAACATGTTGGTCACAGAAGACCACTAGAGCACTAGACTCTTACATAGGCCATTGGCAAGCCAAGTTACATGCTGCAGCTACCAAATGATTAAGTACTTCCTTGTTGTAGTGTAGTTCTCTTTTCTGTACCTCAAGTGGTTTGACTGGCATGGTCAAACAATGGATGAAGGAATGTGAAATTGAACGGAATTGATGGTATTCTCCAATAGGAAAGGAATTTGAGCCCTGCTTTTGCTAATTATTTAGGACACTGTTTGAAAGGGTATCACTGAACACTGTAGTTCAACTTAAGCTTAGCCATTTGCAATTTGAATACATTTACTACCTTGTTGGCATCCCATATTAGGTCAGATGGTCTTTTAACAAAATTCATAGTTATTTAACATCTACTTATTATTGATATTGGTGAACATTATCTCAGTTTTAGCTAGTTAATTCTATCATATCCTTACATGTTTTTTCCACAGTTGTAAAATTTTCTGTTGGGTTGACTGTACAGGCTTACAAAATAATTTCTACTTAATATTGGCCTAAACTAACCTTCACAAAATAATTGCTACTTGGCATTTGCCTAAACTAACATTCACATCGACCTTTCATCCCCTAAAACACTAGCTGATTTAGTGTATCTATATACTTGCCTTGGGGTAGCATACCTTAGGTTAATTTCATTTCTCTGAAATAAGAATATAGTTGGAACTTAGTTTGGATACAATCATTTTCATGCTCATCTGGGTCTCTCTCATCATTGCCTCTTATTCTTGAATTCCAAACCTCATCAAGCATTCCCAAGACAGGACTCTTGTTTTTCCTAAGAAGGTTATTAGAATTTAACCACAAGGTCTGGGAAGAGCATCATGTAACCAAGTCCAGCTAATCTCTACTCAGTGTTGGGCAGTGCTTGAACTCTTCCTATTTTGGCTAGGTATAGTTTGGTAGAGATTCTGGTGAATTATTTTCTCTATTGGCCCTCTTTGGTGGATAGGGTGTGCACATTTTGCTTGCTCCTGGGACTGAAGTGTTTGGCTGGGCTTCTTACTTGGAATCCTTCCCTATCCCACAAAATTGTTTGGTGATGATGGTGGTGATAGAGTGGTAGGAACAGCAGAAGGTAAGTGTGGGAAGGGAAAAGGACAGCTTATAACAGGCTATAGTCAACACACTTACAGTTCCACCTTTCTTTCTCTTCACTGAGCTCAGTAGGTAACAATGTCTTGACTAGTTCTAACATGGGCTTCTCCATCATCCTCTGAGATTCCTTGTAGTCATATTCAATTAATATTTTGTTAAATAAACAGCTGTTACCCTCCCCCATAACATTTAACCCCCTTTTAATATACCAGGTAATATACGCACAGTCTTAATATCATGTTCGTTCAATATAATTCTTCTGGATACAGCTATGGTAATTTCTGTCTTTGAAGAAATCAACCTGAATGGCCTAGGTGGATGCAACAGGAAAGGGGATGGCTGGGAAATGGGGCATTTGCCTCCCAGAGGATGGCATCTAGTATGAGAGATGGAGATATTAGATGTATCGATCACCCAGAAGTGCTCAGCATTATATTCAACATCTTACAAGGGAATTAGAAAAGGGTTGGGAAGAAAGTCATAGACTGGAATGGTAAGTGAGTTAGAAAGCACCTGATAGAGCATATGGTAAAATCCCGCCCCGCAATTTACAGAGGAAGACAGAAAGTCTACGAAGACAATAGATAGTAAAGCCTTTCAACCACACCAGTGCTATAAATAATGCTAGATTTCTGCCTAATCCTTGGGGATAACACAGAAGAATCAGTTGAGGGCAGGTAAAGTGAAAAAGAAGCAAAAGAATGTAAGAGCTGCAAAATGAGTTTAAGTTCCAGTAGGGGAAAATGAGGTTCTTCCTCCTGAATCCTTAGCCAAACCTTGCCAAATCTCAGGCTAGAGGGAGAGCAACACAGCCCCTGGGTGTGGGTGGGGTGTGTGTGGGGGTGTGGGTGGGGGGGTGAGCATGTAGCAGACCAATTTCCAGGTTGGGTGGAGTAAGTTGGTAGTTACAGAACAAGAGTCCTACAGCCTACCCTCATATAGTCCACAAGGAGTTCCTTTCTGCAAGGTGCGGAAATGTAGTGGAATAAAACCAGCTCAGTGCAAGAAGAGGAAAAGGCTTGGTTCCTACACTCAAATAATCAACTCCGACAACCTTTCAAAGTTCTCATTCTGATCCACTCCTGATTAAGTGGATAAATCAAATGCCCTTTATTATTTTCTCCTATTCATTTCTTTCTATCTATTCCCAAGCAATTCCAGTTGAAAGCATCTTAGAGAGGATTAATTATACTGAAATCATTGCATTTGCATTCAATTACACATAATTCCATTTTGTTTCCCAGTCTCTTATACACATTTAAGCATTTGATAAATTTTGTTAATATAAATGGTAAACTCCTAAATTGTCATGCCTTTCAACTAAATCAAAACTTCAAATACGTTGCTGCCCCAGAGATGAAATTTGGTGGGATGGTTATAATTTATACATCTTTAAATAGCAACTATATTTAAGGACAACTGACATTTCAGATGGTCGACATCTTGTGTTTTCATGTTTCTGGAAAGAGGCAGGAACATATACAGTGCAATAATCACTGAAGTTGTATGTAGTGATTCCACAAGTTTGAACTAAATTCTAGCATCACCATCTGTGAGCTGGCAATGAAGAGACCTTTTGCCATAAATGCACCACCCACAACATCAGAGACAGAGTGCCCAACAAGTTAACATGCTTAGGCACTCACACTTAAGCAGATACCTTAATTAATGGAAAGGAAATACACAACTTCCCTAACAAGTAATATAAAACATAGAGGGCCATGGGAATTTGGAGGAGGTTGCTGCTGCTGCTAATGAAGCACTTCTTCCCAAAACATGGCCTCTTGCCCCACCCCATCCCAGCTTGACTTCTGTTTCTAGGTATGCCCGCCAGAAATAAGATTTATTTTCCATGAACTCAACTGGCAAAACAGTTCCTTTATTTTTGGCATGAAAACATTCGCTCCTTTATGTAGGTCAAAACTTTACCCTTAGAAATATTATCTTGCTTTTAGAAAAGCACACTCCTTCACTGTGTTGCTTTGTAAAATTTCACTTTCTAGCCCTATGGTAAATAATTATCAAAGTCTGCTATTTCTCCCACCTCTCTCTCCCTCTCTCTCCTTCCTTGTAATTTATAGCACTTCTCACCACTCAGTCTAGCTGACAGGGAAACAAAGAAACAGTACCTTCAATTGGACAAGGTTGATCTTCTCTATTTGCTTCTGCCCAGATGACCCAGTCTTTTAAAATGGCCCTTGAATGTTCAGTGTCTGCCTATTCACTCATCTAACTGGGGCACCTCTTCCATGCTTCATGTCCTCCACCCTGGCAAAATCTATCTGTCAGTCACTTAGGATCTTGTTCTTGGTGGTTTAAGTTTTCCATATTTGTCAAATCGAGATAATATCACCTACCTTATATGAACTGTCATGAGGAAATAATTTAGCACAGTGCCTGAGCACACAATAGACTAAGAATAAATGTCAGATTCCTTTGTCTGTTAACAGAAAATAATAATGGTTTAAGATATGACTCCACTTTGGTAAACTGTGCCTTTAAACAGGGCCTTCTGGGAAGAACGGCTCATCCCAAAGTAATGATTGGCAGTGGAAATTATAGAGACTGGAGAACACCGGTGAAACAGATATTTTGGTGTAGGTGGAATGTTTCTGGATATCCTTGCATTCACTCCACATTGACAGTTGTCTAGTTCTCCTATCTTCAAACTTTAACTCAAATTCCTTGTATTATAAGAAAACGGCTTTGGTACCTTAAAAATCAAAATATCAGGAGAAAAAAAAGCAACTGAAATAAGGAAACATGTAAAATAAACCTGAATACAAATGAACTTCTCCCAAATGAAGAATTCTCTTAGGAGCCAGAAGTAAATCTAAGTATTTATGGCTTTTGGTGAATGTGGCTGTTCTTCTATGTAGTTTGCTTCACAAAAAGAATTTAATAAGAATGTTCCAAGAGCTTTTACAACAATTTTGAACCTATTTTTGTAACAATCTGGAATAATATCAAGCCCAAAGAATGAAAGAAACCAAACTAAGCTTGTACATAAAACAACATAGTGGAATTATGAATGGCAGCAGGCTAAATGTAAAAGACAGAGGGATACATAAAATATACAGTATCATGGAAAGAGGCTTATCATACCAGTTTCAGTTTTCTCATCTGTAAAACAGTAATAAAATAATCTCTGCCCTGGAAAAGCACAGGGCTGCCTTTAAGATCAAATGTAGTAAACTTAAATAAGTATTTTGGAAACTATAAAACATAGAGAGTGGTTTTTGTAAATACAATGGACCCACAAGTATAAAGTAATTTCCAAGCATTCATGTTACTTCCTCATGAACAAATGGAGATTTAAAAAATTGAATGAAAAGAAAATACGGCTCATACACAGGGGAAAAAAACAGCCAATAGAAACTGCCCCTGAGGAAGCACAGACATTGGACTTACTAGACAAAAACTTTAAATCAGCTATTTAAAACACATTCAAAGAACGAAAAGAAACCATGTCTAAAGAATTAAAGAAGTGTTTTATAATGATATCCCATGAAATAGATGATACTAACAGAGACAAAAATTATATAAGAACCAAAATAGAAATTCTGGAGTTGAAAAATAAAATAACAAATGAATGTTCACTAGAAGGACTCAACAGCAAATCTGAGCAGGCAGAATAAAAAATCATGGAATATGAAGCTACATCAATTGAGACAATTCAGTATGAGGAAAAGAAAAAAAGAAGGAGCAAAAATGAACAAATCTGCAGAGTCATGTGGGATACCATCAAGCATATCAACGTATACATAATGGATATCCCAGAAGCAGGAGAAAGAAATAGGAAGAAAGAATATTTAAAGACATAATGGCTGAAAACTTCCTAAATTTCATGAAAAACATAAATTTATGTGTCTAAGAAATTCAGCAAGTACCAACTAGTATAAACTCAAAGAGATCCACACCTATTTATATCAATCAAACTGTTGAAGTCAAAGACAATGAAAAAATCATGAAAGCAGTGAAAGAAGAGATTCATCATGTACAAGCAATCTTCAATAAGATTAACAACTAATTTCTCATCAGAAAGCATGAAAGCCAGAAGGCAGTGAGATGACGTTCAAAATGCTGAAAGAAAAAAAAAACCTGTCATCCAATAATTCTATAACCAGCAAACATGTCCTTCAAAAATAAAGGGGTACAGCTGGGCGTGGTGGCTCACGCCTGTAATCCCAGCACTTTGGGAGGTGAAGGAGGGTGGATCACAAAGTCAGGAGATCGAGATCATCCTGGCTAACATGGTGAAACCCCGTCTCTACTAAAAAGACAAAAAAGTAGCCGGGCATGGTGGTGGGCGCCTGTAGTCCCAGCTGCTACGGAGGCTGAGGCAGGAGAATGGCGTGAACCTGGAAGGCGGAGCTTGCAGTGAGCTGAGATTGTGCCACTGCACTCCAGCCTGGGCAACAGAGCGAGACTCCATCTCAAAAATAAATAAATAAATAAATAAACAAATAAATAAACAAAAAATAAATAAAGGGGAAATTAAAAGAAACAGAAATAGAAGCTGAGAGAGTTTGCTATTAGTAGACATACCCTAGGGGAAATGTTAAAAAGAGTCTTTCAGGCAGATGTAAAAGGACACTAGACAGTAACCTACACTGTAGGAGGAAATAAAGTATATTAGGAAAGGTAACTACATAGATAAATAATAAGTACTACAATATAAATTAATGACATTTAAAAATAGAGATAATTCATAAAACCCAAAGTTGATTTTTTGAAAAGATTAACAAAATTGATATGCCATTAGTTAGACTACCCAGAAGCAGAGAGAAGACTCAAATTACTACAATCAAGAATGAAAGAGGGAACACTACCACTGATCTTACAGAATTATAGAGGGTTATACAGGAATACTATAGACATCACATTCCAACAAATTAGATAGCTTAGACGAAATAGACAAATTCCTACAAAGACACAAACTACTAAAACTGACTCAAGAAAAAACAGAAAATCTGAATAGATCTATAACAAGTAAAATAATGAATTAGTAATCAAAAACTTCCTGCAAAGAAATGCCCAGTAACAGATGGCTTCACTGGTAAATACTACCAAAGGGCGAATTATAATTAACTCCAATCCTCCACAAAATACTGATAGAGTAGACTCTATAGACTGACAGGAAACACTTGCAATCTATTATCTCTGAAGCCTGCTACCTGGAGGTTTCATCTGCACAATAAAACCTTGGTCTTTACAATCCCTTATTGTAACCCAGGCATTCCTTTCTATTGATTATAAGTTTTTCAACCAATTGCCAATCAAAAAATCTTTGAATCTATCTATGACCTGGAAGCCCCCACTTTCGGTTTTCCTACATTTCTGGGCCAAACCAATGTACATCTTACATGTATTAATTGATACATATCTCCCTAAAATACATGAAACCAATGTGTGACCACCTAGGGCACACATTCTCAGGATCTCCTGAGGGCTGTGCCATGGGCCATTGGTCACTCATATTTGGCTCAGAATAAATCTCTTCAAATATTTTACAGAGTTTGACTCTTTTCCTCAACAAGAAGCAGCAGTATAACTAGTTCTGATATGACAAGAGCCTATAGTGTTTTAGCACATGAAGAAGCACTGGGGAAAAAAAGAGTTCAGGGGAGAGGTTCCAAGATGACTGAAAAGGAACAGCTCCAGTCTACAGCTCTCAGCATGAGCAATGCAGAAGACAGGTGACTTTTGCATTTCCAACTGAGGTACTGCATTCATCTCACTGGGGCTTGTCAGACAGTGGGTGCAGCCCATGGAGCGTGAGCCGAAGCAGGGCAGGGCATCGCCTCACCAAGGAAGTGCAAGGGGTTGGGGAATTCCCTTTCCTAGCCAAAGGAAGCCGTGACAGATGGCACCTGGAAAATCGGGACACTCCCACCCTAATACTGCACTTTTCCGATGGTCTTAGCAAACGGCACACCAGGAGATTATATCCCACGCCTGGCTCAGAGGGTCCCATGCCCACGGAGCCTCGCTCACTGCTAGCAAAGCAGTCTGAGATCGAACTGCAAGGTGGCAGCGAGGCTGGGGGAGGGGCGTCCACCACTGCTGAGTCTTGAGGTGGTAAACAAAGCAGCCAGGAAGCTTGAACTGGGTGGAGCCCTCCACAGCTCAAGAAGGCCTGCCTGCCTCTGCAGACTCCACCTCTGGGGGCAGAGCATAGCTGAACAAAAGGCAGCAGAAACTTCTGCAGACTTAAACATTCCTTTCTGACAGCTCTGAAGAGAGTAGTGGTCCTCCCAGCACGAGTTTCAGATCTAAGAACAGAGAGACTGCCTTCTCAAGTGGGTTCCTGACCCCCGAGTAGCCTAACTGGGAGACACCTCCCAGTAGGGGGTGACTGACACCTCATACAGTCAGGTGCCCCTCTAAGATGAACCTTCCAGAGGAAGGCTCAGGCAGCAACATTTGTCGTTTTGCAACATTTGCTGTTCTTCAGCCTCCGCTGGTGATATCCAGGCAAACAGGGTCTGGAGTAGACCTCCAGCAAACTCCAACAGACATGCAGCTGAGGGTCCTGTTAGAGGGAAAACTAACAAACAGAAAGGACATCCATACCAAAACCCCATCTGTAGGTCACCATCATCAAACACCAAAGGTAGATAAAACCACAAAGATGGGGAGAAACCAGAGCATAAAAGCTGAACATTCTAAAAATCAGAGTGCCTCTTCTCCTCCAAAGGAACACAGTTCCTCGCCAGCAATGGAACAAAGCTGGAAGGAGAATGACTTTGACGAGTTGAGAGAAGAAGGTTTCAGACGATTGGTAATAACAAACTTCTCTGAGCTAAAAGAGGATGTTCAAACCCATTGCAAAGAAGCTAAAAACCTTGAAAAAAGATTAGACAAATGGCTAACTAGAATACACAGTGTAGAGAAGACCTTAAATGACCTGATGGAGCTGACAACCATGGCACGAGAACTACGTGATGCATGCACAAGCTTCAGTAGCCTATTTGATCAAGTGGAAGAAAGGGTATCAGTGACTGAAGATCAAATGAATGAAATGAAGTGAGAAGAGAAGTTTACAGAAAAAAGAGTAAAAAGAAACAACCAAAGCCTCCAAGAAATATGGGACTATGTGAAAAGACCAAATCTACATCTGATTGGTACACCTGAAAGTGATGGGGAGAATGGAACCGAGATGGAAAACACTCTTCAGGATATCATCCAGGAGAACTTCTCCAACGTAGCAAGGCAGGCCAACATTCAACATCAGGAAATACAGAGAACGCCACAAAGATACCCCTTGAGAAGAGCAACTCCAAGACACATAATTGTCAGATTCACCAAAGTTGAAATGAAGGAAAATATGTTAAGGGTAGCCAGAGAGAAAGGTCGGGTTACGTACAAAGGGAAGCCCATCAGGCTAACAGCAGATCTTTCGGCAGAAACTCTACAAGCCAGAAGAGAGTGGAGGCCAATATTCAACATTCTTAAAGAAAAGAATTTT
>NW_016829382.1:14633-16082 GCF_001698545.2 Rhinopithecus bieti | reverse complement strand
TCAAGGATCTAGAACTAGAAATACCATGTGACCCAGCCATCCCATTACTGGGTATATACCCAAAGGATTATAAATCATGCTGCTATAAAGACACATGCACACGTATGTTTATTGCAGCACTATTCCCAATAGCAAAGACTTGGAACCAACCCAAATGTCCATCAGTGATAGACTGGATTAAGAAAATGTGGCACATATATACCATGGAATACTATGCAGCCATAAAAAATTATTAGTTCATGTCCTTTGTAGGGACATGGATGAAGCTGGAAACCATCATTCTGAACAAACTATCACAAGGACAGAAAACCAAACACCACGTGTTCTCACTCATAGGTGGGAACTGAACAATGAGAACACTTGCACACAGGGTGGGGAACATCACACACCGGGGCCTGTCATGGGGTGAGGGGAGGGGGGAGGGATAGCATTAGGAGATATACCTAATGTAAATGACGAGTCAATGGGTGTAGCACAGCAACATGCACATGTATACATATGTAACAAACCTATACATTGTGCACATGTACCCTATAATGTAAAGTATAATAATTAAAAAAAAGAGTTCAGTAAATAGTTCTTACTTGGCTAAATTCTTAGGGTCAAAATTCTTAAACCATGAATAAAATATTGAAAGTTTATAGTTTCCTGGGAGAGTTAAATTCATTCCTACCGTTAATATTAACAGGGACAGTGTGAATGACTGGATACCAAGGCAGAAACATGGCATAGGAGGTTGTTATATTTCTGAAATTTCCATCATATTCCAAGCTTCATCAAATATAACCATCAAATGCTTTCAAAACGTAGCTACACTCTTTCCTCTAAACTAATGTTGCTGGCTTTCTATCTGATAAGTACATATTCAACAAAGGCCAACTTCTAAAACTGGCTAAGTGAATTTAAAGGCTTATATGTGTTGATCCACAGGTATCTTAGGACAGCACATGTAATGTTTTGAGGCTTATTGTTACAAAAAGAGAAAAAGTACAAATTCCAAATCCATTCCAAATCCACAATGAAACAAATGATTCTGTGGGCAGTCTCTCTATGGGGAAATCTGCCTCCCTAGGCTCTGAGTAAAGGCAGAGCCCTATGGGCAAAGGCTATAGGAATATAATGTTTACTGCCAAGTACTGCATTTACCAAGTCATTAATTCTCTTTACAAAGAGCCGCCTACAAGACTCCCTGTTTGCACTATTGTTTGACATCAGTAGACAAGGATACTGGAGTCTAGAACAGTGGAAAATATGTCTTAAGAAGTAAAACTTTTGTGTCGATGGTTTAAGCGTTTTAACAATCTTTAAATCCACTCTTCTATTTGTTGTTGTTCTTTATAACTCCTCCATTTAGAGATCGTTGTTTGGCCGGGCGCGGTGGCTCAAGCCTGTAATCCCAGCACTTTGGGAGGCCGAGACGGGCGGATCATGAGGTCAGGAGATCAAGAC
>NW_016829382.1:11389-13962 GCF_001698545.2 Rhinopithecus bieti | reverse complement strand
AAAAAAAAAAAAAAAAAAAAAAAAGAAAGAAAGAAAAGGAAAAGAAAAAGAAAAAAGAAAGAGTTGAGTTATTTGGGGCTTGTGTTTTGTGTGTGTGTGTGTTTGTGGTAATGTAAGGAAACCTGATCCTAATTTCAGGTTCAACACAGTAAGGAATAATTATTAATCAAATGTTAATAAAATGCTTACAGGCTTCAGGTCTGGAAAAGTCATTTTAAACACTTAGAAAAACAATCAGGAATGTCAGCTGTTTTTTCACCTGCTCATAAAGGAAATGCTTGGCTTTTAACCATGACATCCTCCTTTAACTCAACTACAGTACATTTAAATCTACTAGCAACCTCTCGTTTTGAATTACACATGAAGATATTCAACCTAGAGAATTATCTTTCCCTTGACCTGAATTCTGTCCATCCAGAGTTTCCAGTACAGCATTAAAGCTTTTGCTTGGAAATGGCTGCTGTCTGTACTGGAATGACTGGATGCCTTAATGAAATTATGAAACTCTATAATCAGACACTGAAGATTGTTGCCTCCTAAGAGTAGTTTCTAAATTTGATGGCTTTCTCTCAATTGCCTGAATGCTGGGCTGACCTTCCTGGCAGGCCAAATATTTGGCTGTCGACAAGCAGAGATCTGAAAGGTACTGGGTGGCCTTGTGCCCCAAACCTTTTCCTTCTTAGGTATTTACAAGGCTTGACATTCTATCTCTAGAGACACATTCCTTTGGAATAAACATTGATCACCCCAGGTGTCTCCTTGAAATCAAATGTTTCTTAGAGAGGTAAGACCTTAAATCACCAACATTTTGTAGTAGTATTTCCCAAAGTGTGTTCCTTAATATACTCGGCTAGTCCCATAATATATTGGAAAAAGAGACCCATGGTCAGATAAGTTGAGAAAACATATTACACTGTATCTCCTCATGCAGAGTCACAATACACATTAGTATATTAAAAGTTCTGAGAAGTCTTGCTATAAACAAACGAAATTAATTTTGTTTGGACAACTGTTTCCTTACTTGAGCACATGGAACACATTTTAAAATATTACTTGTAGTAAAACACACAAAATGTACCATATTAACCATTTTCAGTGTACAGTTCAGTAGTGTTAAGTATATTTGTATTTCTGTACAACCAATCTCCAGAATGTTTTCATCCTGCAAAACTAAAACTCTGTACCTGTTAACTGCCTATTTCCTTCTTCCCATAGTCCCTGGCGACCACCAACTCTGCTTCCTGTTTCTGTGAGTTTGACTACTCTAGATATCTCATATAAGTGAAGTCAAACAATATTTGTCCTTTTGTGGTGCTTATTTAACTTAGCAAGATGTCTTTAAGGTTCATTCATGTTGTAGAATGTGACAGGATTCCCTTCTTTTTAAGGCTGAATAATATTCCATTGTATGTATATACCAAATTTTTTCTTATCCATTCATCTGTTGATGAACACTTAGGCTGCTATTATATAAGCCAATAACTTTTGGCTATTATGAATAATGCTGCTATGAACATGAGAGTACAAATATCTCTTGCAGACCTTGCTCTCAATTGTTTTGAATATTATATATACCCAGAAGTGGGATTGCTGGATCATATGATAATTCTATTTTTAATTTTTTGAGGAACCACCGTACTGTTTTTCATAGGAGCTGCACCATTTTACTTTCTCACAAACAGTGCACAAGGGTTCCAGTCTCTCCACATCCTGCCCAACACTTGTTATTTTCTGTTTTTCTTTTTATAGTAGCCATTCTAATTGGGTATGATGTGATATCTCATTGTGGTTTTAACTTATATTTACCAATTGTTCAATGATGTGAGCATTTTTCATGTTCTTGCTGAAGGAGCACTTATAAAGAAAAAACAAACCAACACAAGTTCTGTGGAACATACTTTAGGACATACTGCCAGAATGAATGAGTGATAATGATTTTTTTTTTCGGAATACAGGTATTTTGGGTTATTTTAAAACAATTAACATTTACCACTTTAAAAAATTTAAAAAAAAATTTTTTTTTGAGACAGAGTCTCCCTCTGTTGCCCAGGCTGGAATGCAGTGGTGCAATCTCAGCTCACTGCAACCTCTGCCTCCGGGGTTCAAGTGATTCTCATGCCTCAGCCTCCCAAGTAGCTAGGATTATAGATGTGTACTACCATGCCTGGCTAGGTTTTATATTTTTAGTAAAAACGGGGTTTCGCCATGTTGGCCAGGTTGGTCTCGAACTCCTGACCTAATGTGATCCCTCCACCTCGGCCTCCCAATGTGCTGGGATTACAGGTGTGAGCCAGCATACCCCACCAACACTTGTTACTTTAAAAGCAACACAATATATGTGCTCAAAGAGTGGTTATCTCTGAGTAGTAGGATTAGGGGTAATTAACTTATTTTTACTTATATATAATTTCTAGATTTCTCCAATGAACATATGTAATTTTAAAAGTTTAAGATAGGGCCGGGTGTGGTGGCTCACGCCTGTAATCCCAGCACTTTGAGAGGCCGAGACGGGCGGATCACGAGGTAGGAGATCGAGACCATCCTGGCTAACATGGTGAAACCCCGTCTCTATT
>NW_016829382.1:0-8313 GCF_001698545.2 Rhinopithecus bieti | reverse complement strand
GGAGCTTTCAGTGAGCTGAGATCCGGCCACTGCACTCCAGCCTGGGCGACAGAGCGAGACTCCATCTCAAAATAAATAAATAAATAAATAAAAGAGCGACAACTTAAAGCACCCCCATTTACAGGAGAAAGCAATCATGTGACAAGGTAGGGAAGTCTATTTTAGAAATGTTAAACTGTATTTTTAAAAAGTTTAACATTTTGAAATTTTGGTCCTAACCTTCAGATGTCAAAAAACAACTGAGCTTTCCAGAATCTCCAGGAATTCTAGTCATCCAAAGTTTAAAATATACCTAAGAAAGTATGCCAGACTCACACTCTATTCATCAAACCACAACCAACACACTCCTCTAGTTATGGTGTGCTGAACAGGCAAAGGATTTAAGGTCAGAAAACCTGGATTCCCATCTATTTTGTTTCTTCTACTTGCTAGAAGTGAGACCTTATGCAGATCCCTGAACCTCACGAATCCTTAGTTTCCTATGTTGTGAAATCAGGGTAAGAGTTATACCTATCTCAAAGGGTTATGGGAATTCAGTGTGTGTACATAAAAAAACACTTCGTAAATTGCAAAGGCCCATTCAAATAGAGGCTGTCTACTTTCCAGAAAACTCCAAAATTCTTTATATGTTATTCTGAACTATAAGCCCACTCACTAAAATTACTCTTAAAAAATATTCTGTTTTCATTTCCCTATCTCTAATGGGCCCTGTTGAGCCCTGACATACCTGGCCTTGCATATGGTCATTGCTTACTCTGTTGTACACACTAACAATTATTCCAAACAGTGTTTAGATCTGTTTCTTACACTTACACTTCCTGGTTCACAAAAGAAAAAAAACATTATCAATCCAACATTTCTATAGCACACTTCTCCCAAAGGATTTCCACATGCATTCTCTGCTCGGTGAAATGCAATTGCTATTTAATAGCACATAGCAACACTATAGAACAGTCTAAGACAGGATGCGAGAGAGCCAATATTGTACGCAGCTGAAAGGATAAGGGAAGCCAGTGTCAACAGATGCAATTACCAGATGTGAACTTTGGCCAAGGAGGTCAGGGCAAACTCTCCTTTAAGAAGTGCCACAGGGGCTAGGTACAATGGCTCACGCCTGTAATCCCAACACTTTGGGAGGCCAAGGCAGGTGGATCACCTGAGGTCGGGAGTTCGAGACCAGTTCTGGCCAAAATGGTGAAACCCTGTCTCTACTAGAAATACAAAAATTAGCCGGGCATGGTGGCATGCACATGTAGTCCCAGGTACTCTGGAGACTGAGGCAGGAGAATCGCTTGAACCTGGGAGGCGGAGGTTGCAGTGAGCCAAGATCACGCCACTGCACTCCAGCCTGGGCAACAGAGGGAGACTCTGTCTCTAAATAAATAAATAGGCACAGGATCTTTCATGCTCAAAAGTCATTGCAACCTTGGCATCACATTTTATTCAGAATGGAATCCTTTGGAGCCCCAAACCTCTGCTGTTGCACTGATCCTGTTTTGAGGTAGGGGAGGGTGATTTGCATGGCTTCTCACTAGCAGATCTCCCCTCACTATTCAGATGGCAGGCTCTCTGAAAAACTTACTTCTAAATAAGAACTTGGCATTATTTGGGGGTGATTTAAAGGGATGATAGCTGCAGTAGATATGAACACAAGCCACAATTTAACACTTCTTCCCCATGCAGCTGCCTTCCCACCACCCCCTGCCAAACACGCTGGGAAAAGTAATTGTTCTCCAGTCCCACACAAACTTGGAATGAGCCAATTGTCCTTATTTTGTTCTCACTTTGACATTTATTTCCTTTCCAATACAAGACAGGTGCACTGGTCCTTGTAGTACAGGGTGATGAAAATCAAGTGGGAAGAATGATGCTTTAAAAGGCAGCAGATGCACAGTGTGGTGGCTCACGCCTGTAATCCTAGAACTTTGGGAGGCCGAGGCAGGCAGATCACTTGAGGTCAGGAGTTTGATACCAGCCTGGCCAACATGGTGACACCCTGTCTCTACTAAAAATACAAAAATTAGCTGGAAATTACTTGAACCCGGGTGGCGGAGGTTGCAGTGAGCCAAGATCGTCCCACTGCACTCTAGCCTAGGCAACAGAG
This sequence comes from Rhinopithecus bieti, assembly GCF_001698545.2. NCBI lineage: Eukaryota > Metazoa > Chordata > Mammalia > Primates > Cercopithecidae > Rhinopithecus > Rhinopithecus bieti. Next base: position 6,209 of record NW_016829382.1, on the reverse strand, counting down.
TGAGACTCCCTCTCAAAAAAACAAACAAACAAAAAAATAAATAATTTTTAAAAAGGCAGCAGATGCCCTAGCCAATCAGATTCAAAGGGAGGGCTAGGAAGTTCACTTGTGGGAAATTAGACTCTTCTCCAGGACTTCCCCTCTAAAGTCATCCATGGGGACTTGCATAATGTTATCCAGAAGAAAATTCTATTGGGGACAACATTAATTCACCAAAGATTCTCTTTTATATTATTTATTTGTTAAAATAAATTTTTTTTAGAGATAGGTTTCTCTCTGTCACCCAGGCTAGAGTGCAGTGGCATGATCACGACTCACTGCAGCCTTGACCTTGGCTGAAGCGATCTTCCCACTTCAGCCTCTCAAGTAGCTGGGAACACAGGTGCATGCCACCAAGGCTGGATAAGTTTCTTATTTTTTGTAGAGACAGGGTCTCGGTATGTTGCCTAGCCTGGTCCCACACTCCTGAGCTCAAGTGATCCTCCCGCCTCAGCCTCCCAGACAGCTGGGATTACAGGTGTGAGCCACCGTGCCTGGTCACACTATCTTTTAAATCTATGAAATTCTTAGAGGCAAAATCATGATATGTAAATACCTGGCCCTCAAAATGAGTCATTACTAACTATTTTAATTAAATCTATTTTCAATGCAGCATGAAGTGTCAGGTACCTATATGTTCATAATGAGAACAGTTTTTGTCCTTTAGGGAATCTATGTACGGGTCAGAAAAACTTCCCTTTCTCACACTTTACAAAAGCAAAGAATGAATTTGGTTTGCCTGCTTATTCCATTTTGTACTACGAGGTGTTACTTTCAAAATGTGAACACCTCCTTTATTCACGACAAAACAAGAGAAAAACTGATTACCTAGAATTTATGACCAGTTAATTTTCTTATTCTCAAGCCTAAAAATGAATTGCTTGTTCCCTTGCCTGCCAGTCTTTTCTCCTCTGTCCACTTCCTTCCCAAACACTAGTGCTGATGAATGAAGTCTGTTTGTGGTTTGTGTCAGTATTTGTCTAGGAAGGGAGTGACACATGAGTTGGAGTGGGGGCATAGCAACTTGGACCAACTCCAAGTTGGCCTCAAAAATGACAAGTTACCAATAATATATTGTGCTCTCCTGCATCCACTCTTGGCTGGTGCCCATGTACACTGCATCATACGATACTTAGGTCGTTCTGTTTTCCAATGTAGATATATATGAATGCCTTGCTTCAAATTTAGTTGTGGATCCCCAAAGAACAGATGCTGAGTTCTAATATTGTTCCTCAAGGCATGTGGTTCACAGGGAATGATACTTTTCAGACTTTTAAATCAGGAGTGTACAATCTTTTGGCTTCCCTGGGCCACACTAGAAAAAGAAGAATTGTCTTGGGCCACACATAAAATACACTAACACTAACGGTAGTTGATGAGAAAAAAAAAAAATTGCAAAGAAGTCTCATAATGTTTTAAGAAAGTTTACAAATTTATGTTGGGCCACATTCAAAGCTGTCCTGGGCCGCATGTGGCCCGTGGGGCGTGGGTTGGACAAGCTTGTTTTAAGTAAAATTCTATTGTCTAGACTTTTCCCTCAGGTTCCTAAATCAAATTTATAACTGCCCACGGTATACTTCCACTTGACTATCCCAACCTCAACTCCCAGAATTCGCCGCACACATCTTCGCTAATCAACATTCTCTAGATATGCCACACAGTTTCACACCTCTGTGCTTTGTCCACCCTGTTCTCTTAGCCTTGAGTGATGTCTCCCATTGAAATTCTGATTATCTTCCAGGAACCATCTCATATGTAATTTCTTCCATAAATTCTTCCCCAATTCCTGCAAGTGAATCTAATCATTTCATCTGTGCTCATACAACATTCTGTTTAGACTTGTCTTAAAATCTCAATCACATTCTGCCTTGTATTGTAATTATTTGTGTCTGTATCTGTCTCTTCTATGAGGCCAAAGGCTTTTTGAGGGTGGTACTGCGTCTGATTCATCTTTGTGTCTCTCCCAGGGCCTACCCAAGTACTTGACACTCAGTGACCGAATAAACAGTAAACATTTAGAGTAAGAACTCAAATACTATGCGTTGATCTATTGAACCGTGGGTATGTCCTCTACCTGTTAATCAAGGAGCCTGGCATAGACCATAAACCAAATACAGAACACAGAACGTCTGTGTCAGAACAGCTCCAAACATTTGTCAAATTTTGGGAAATTTGTTTAAATTATTTTACTTGCACAAAAACTTTGTAGGCCTGGCAGTTAATAGGAAAAAAAAAAAATCAAATCACTGACTTACCTCCAAAAGTTTTAGCCACGGAACATTTTGCAGACCATTAAGAATAAGGGCTTCTGTTTAGGCAGTACTGGTTAATTTCTAACATAGAAAGTTACCTCTGGTCACAGTGTTAGTGGATCGATTATTTTTTGCTGTTCTCAATACCGTCATGCCCTGAACAAATACTCCTTTTTGGAGAGTGTGCCTTTCTGAGGGTTCCAGTAACTTCTACTGGGAGTGCAAGTGCAATCTGACACCGGCCCCCAACTCCTGACAGTCTATCAGGAGCCAGATTTCAGTTTCCCAGTACGGTGCACTTGCCCCTGCCACCAGAAGCTGGAAATAAATTGCCTAAAGTTCTTCTGTAAAAAATATTTGGGGAAGGCACCTTGGAACATACTCCATTGATCCTAACTAAACACCTTTGCCAATATTTCCTGTCTTAGGCACAGTAAATCAGTGAGATGCTAGGTGTTGATATGTGGTGGTTTCTTTGTTCCTTTCTAAATCCTAGACATCTTGGAATCTACACTATTGATATTCCAACATGCAAGTTATTATCATGACTAACACAGACAGAATTACCTGCTGCTACATTCCAGGTATGTTTACGTATTTCCCTGTCTAACCTGCTTCCTCCCTGCAGCTGTCTCAGTGTGGACGAAAGGGAGGCTTTTCCCCCTCCCCTGCATTTTCTCTAACAACTGTGATGTCAAATGCAATTATTTGTGGAGGAATCTGCTGTATGCATGGATGAAAGAGACACATGCAAATCCTCAACAAGAAAGGGAAATACCAGCTATAGGGAACTATGTCCCAAAAGCACGCCGGTCTGGCAGCCTCTGCCGAAGGCCCCCTGTGCAGATATTAACAAGCTGAACACAATATGACTTTAGGAATGCAAAAGAAAAAACTGTTTAACATTTGAAAAATCTCTCCTCAATCTGAGGTCAACCCAGCTAATAAAAAAGCTTCAAAAACTTCTGAAAAACCATGAATAAGCCCCAGATGCTCCTGTTCTCAGCTGAACTTTCCACCAAGTTATTTCATACCCTCTATTTTTCACAAGTAGAACTATTTCAACCTCTTGTGCCGTCCTATCTTTCCAAAGAAAATTGCCTGCAGCCAAATTCCTTCTCCCACCCACAGTAACTAATTGTCCATACTGTTATTCATCTCCTTTTCTGAAGAAGAATTAAATTGGCAAGACCCCTTAGTGCAAGGGTGGGGACCTTTTTTTCTGTCAAGGGCCACTGACCCACAGGGGAAAAAAATCAATTGGGGCCACACACAAGTAAGAAGCTGCTTGATTTAGTTTAGCTTTTTTTTTGCTTGTGTTGTGGAAGAAATAGAAAACATTCACCTTGTTTTCTTTAAGAAAAATAAGGACAGGGAAAGGAAAACTCCATTGAATAGGTATAGTAAATTAAAACAAAATTCCAGGTGTATGCTATACCAAGTTTGGGGAATGAGGAGGTTAAAAAAAGATGTCCAGGTCAGGTGAAGTGGCTCATGCCTGTAATTGCAGCACTTTGGGAGACCAAGGCAGGCGCATCACTTGAGGTCAGGAGTTTGAGACCAGCCTGGCCAACATGGCGAAACCCTGTGTCTACTAAAAATACAGAAATTAGCCAGACATGGTGATGCACGCCTGTAATCCCAGCTACTCGAGAGGCTGAGGTGGGAGAATTGCTTGAACCCGGGAGGCAGAGGTTGCAGTGAGCCAAGATGGTGCCACTGCACTCCAGCCTGGGCGACAGAGCGAGACTTTGTCTCAAAGAAAAAATGTCAGGAAGGAGGAGACAGAGAGATTAGGAAAAGAAAACAAAAGGTAGGGAATAGAAAGAGAGAGGCCAGGGGATGGTAAGAAAAAAAGGAGAAAAACTAGATACTGGGACACAGAAAAAGATGGACAAACACAGAGGAAGGTCTGGCACACTCCCTAGTTCATGTGTTAGTTGCAGTAAACAGCTTGTCCCACCCCTGGTGCTCCCTGGACCATGGGCATTAGAGTAAGTGATCACTGCCCTTTGAAATCCTTATTAGCTTTCTAGCAGTTTAGGAAAAATTCTTTCTGTGCTGAGAAACAGCTGGCCTGCTTTGATTTTCAAACTTCAAAGCTATTTTTTGAAATAAAGGTTATTTTCTCAAGAACGTCTGAAGGTTTTACACGTGTGTAAAGGAATGACTGAAAATGACATTGCAAAGCTGTCAGATGGCCTTATCTTTGGTCTTTGAGAGATTAGAGCTGTCTTATTCCATAGAGCCTGTGTGTTACATTTGGAATCAGCGTTTATTTCACTGATTTGAGGGATTTCCCACTGCACCCCACCCACCTTGCCCCACAATCAAACTTAGTTTGGGGTTCCATTGGATCTTAGTATAGACAATATAAAATGGAGGCCACATATACATCTCTAAGGTAAGGAAAACAGACAGCATTCACAGCTCTTTCATGATCACTGTTCTCCTATTGAAAGCTGAACTTGTGAATGTCTGCACCTAGCAACCCACTAAGAAAGAAGTTGCTTTCAAGCTGCAGTAACTGTTTTTAGCACTACCATATATGTGCTACTGTACCTTATTCCCAGAATATTTGGGGTTATGTTCTGCTGGTGGCACATTAAAGAAGACAAAATAGAACAGGAAAATGTCCAGAGAAGGTGAAATAAAATAATGAAGGATGGAGAACAAAGCAAAGCCATATAGGGACAAACTAAAATCACTGGCTTCTTGAGTCTGAAAATATGATGACTGAAGCGGAAAAGAAAATAAGTGCATAGAGGCTGGGCGTGGTGGCTCATGCCTGTAATCCCACCACTTTGGGAGGCCGAGGCAGGCGGATTACCTGAGGTTGGGAGTTCAAGACCAACCTGACCAACATGGAGAAACCCCGTCTCTACTAAAAATACAAAAATTAGCCGGGCTTGGTGGCACATGCTTGTAATCCCATCTACTCGGGGGGCAGAGGCAGGAGAATCGCTTGAGCCTGGGAGGCGGAGGTTGTAGTGAGTCTAGATTGCGCCACTGCACTCCAGCCTGGGCAACAAGAGTGAAACTCCATCAAAAAGAAAGAAAGAAAAAGAAAAGAAAAGAAAAGAAAAGAAAAGGAAAAGGAAAAGAAAAGAAAGAAAGAAGAGAGAGAAATAAAGAAGGAAAGAAAGAAAAGGAAGGAAAGGAAGGAAGGAAAGGAAAGAGAAAGAAAAGAAGTGCATACAATGTGATAGGTAGAGTTACCACAAACTTAAGTCCTAGAATACTGGAGTTTGAGGGGTATCCCCTTGAACTTGAAAGAGATGGTTTGGGGTTAGATAAAGGGAGGCCCTACTTTGCATATCAAATACTAAGGAATTTATTTTCCTAAGGGGTTGGGCAGGCCAAAAATAGAAATAGATTCTAAAATATTTGGGCCCATTTGTGAATGACAGAATCATACTGGGTTATTCTGAGAAGTTCAGATGCATGGAGGCTACCTCTCACTGTACACACATCTCTGAGTGTGCCTGTCAGCTCGAATGCTGGGTGGTGTAGATCATGGGGGCTGCCCCTGGGACCATGTCTCTAAAAGGTCCTTGGTGCTGCCCTCAGAATTAAGGGGATGACTCCTAGGCTATAAGGCTGAAACACTGGGTCAGTATGCACTGGTCAGGAGGTCACCAGGCCACCAGACCGAGTGATACTGCTGTTGCCTCCTCACAGAAGCTAGGCTGCTTCTGAGACAGCCAATAGAGATGAATACAGCTCAGTTGGGGACCAGGGAGGAACGGCTTTGGTTTGGTCCAGCGTGGCTTCAATCTTACATCTGTCTTTATCTATTTCAAAAAGTTGATTTGTTTTAAGTGAAAATAGATTTATTTTTTCTGATTTAAAAAAGTAATTTTTAAAAAGTATTTGGGGGCGCCTGTGGTCCCAGCTACTGGGAGAGAATGAGGCTAG
>NW_016829381.1:0-2383 GCF_001698545.2 Rhinopithecus bieti | reverse complement strand
GATTTGACTGTTGAAGAAGATAGACTTCTTGTATCTTCCAGTAAATCTAACAGAAAAATCAGCACATGCTTATCTTTGGCTAATGGATGGCACTTTCAGAACTGTCCACACTGTTTTTTCTTTTTTAATGAATTATATACAATTTATGACCCTGTTAAATCCAAAATCTCTAGAATTTATTTGCTTATTTATGTATTAATGACTGAAAAAAGTGAGGCACGTTGTAAAACTGTATTTGTAGATTTGGCGGACTTTGTAGAAGAAAATGGATTTCAACTGAATCCTCAAACTGTAATGACAGGTGTGGAATCAGGACTAATCAAAGCCTTCTAAAAGTGAATTTCAAGGTATTACTAATAAAATTTGTTTTTTCCATTCAGCCCAATGCATTTGGTGGAAAATTAGATGAGGGGATTAGCTAGGCAATAAGGGAACAATGAAAACTTCAGTTAAAAAAATATGTCATTTGCCTACATTGACATTCCTTCCAGATGATGACATTCCAGGAGTTTTTGATAAATTAAAGCCACATTTGCCTGAAGAAGCTAGTGAAGTTACTTACTAGTTAAAAAATAATTATGTACGTGGTAGGATGAGAAGGCACTCACCGGTGTTGCTGGGTTTTTTTTTATTTTTTGTTTTGAGACAGAGTCTTGCTCTGTTGCTCAGGCTGGAGCACAGTGAGCGATCTCAGCTCACTGTAGTCTTTGGCTCCTGGGTTCAAGCGATTTTAGTGTCTCAGCCTCTCGAATAGCTGGAATTACAGGTGCCTGCCACCACGCCTGGCTAATTTTTATATTTTTAGTACAGATGGGGTTTTACCATGTTGGCCAGGCTGGTCTTGAACTCCTGACCTCAAGTGATCCACTCACCTCGGCCTCCCAAAATGCTGGGATTACAGGTGTGAGCCATGGCGCTGGCCTGATATTGCTGTTTGATCACCAGTATTGTTTCCACTAAATCTGTGGTCTGTATATGAGTACTTGTGAAATTGGGTTTCCATATGGCCAAAACAACATAGACGCATGGCATGGGAAAATTAATAGGGAATGCTGATATCTATGTACAGAGGATCACAGAAAAATTTCAAAAAGAGCAGTGTCACATAGAAAATGAATGTGAACATATTTTTCAAGGAGACTCATGCCCTAAAAGAAAAAAAAGCAGGTATTCATTGAGGTGTAAGACTCATGGTCTTGATGTTACAGTTGGTGTTACAATCATGGTCAATGATTGTTACAGTTGTTCAGCTCTTATGGACTACCTCTGTGCAATTACCCATAGTCTATCTCTGTAATGCACTTTTTTGTATGTCAGATTTTCTTTTCAGCTTTTGGTTTAGTTTAGTTTAGTTTAGTTTTTTTCCTGCTACTTTAAATTACTGGCATTATTTTTTAGAAGTCTCTATGGTATGTATCTCATCTTTGCATCACTCCAATACTGGAGGTATTAATTGTGTAAAGACTTTCAGAGTTCTAAATCTTTTTTTTTTTTTTTTTTTGTCCGAGTCTTGTTCTGTCATCCAAGTAGAGTGCAATGGCCACTCTCCGCTCACTGCAACCTCTACCTCCCAGGTTCAAGTAATTCTCCTGCCTCAGCTTCCTGAGTTTTTCATGCATTTTTTGCAAATTTGTCTCCACAAAGGTGCATTTGTGTATAAGCATTGTGCATGTATATAAAAACATGGAAATGTCCTCAAAAAATTAAGAGATGTCCTTTTTGTGCATTTGTGTTAACGAAAGATAAAATTTCTCGATAGTTCAGCTCTTTGGATGACTGCATATGCAGTGGTGAACCATCATGGTTTTTGATCAGCCTCATCAAAAGACTTGGGTTGCCCGTCACGAGATGTCAGATTATTGAAGTTACATAAGCTCCTTCTTCTTTCTTTCTTTCTTTTTCTTCCTTTCTTTCTTTCTCTTTCTTTCTTTCTTTTTCTTTCTTTCTTTTTCTTTCTTTCCTTTTTTCTTTCTCTCTCTTTTTTCTTTCTTTCTCTCTCTCTTTCTCACTCTCTCTTTCTTTCTGTCTTTCTCTTTCTTTCTTCTTTTGAGATAGATTCTTGCTCCATCACCAGATGTCAGATTATTGAAGTTATATAAGCTCTCTTTATTCTTTCTCTTTCTTCTTTTTTCTTCCTTCCCTCCCTCCCTCTCTCTTCCTTCTTCTTTCTTTCTTTCTTTCTTCCTTTCTTCCTTTCCTTCTTTCCTTTCTTTCCTTTCTTTCCTTTCTTTCTTTTCTTTCTTCCTTCCTTCCTTCCTTCCTTCCTTCCTTCCTTCCTTCCTTCCTTCCTTCCTTCCTTCCTTTCTTCCTTTCCTTCTTTCCTTTCTTTCCTTTCTTTCTTCCTTCCTTCCTTCCTTCCTTCCTTCCTTCCTTCCTTCCTTCC
>NW_016829380.1:0-559 GCF_001698545.2 Rhinopithecus bieti | reverse complement strand
ATACTCCGGAATATCTCCTGGTAGCTTTTCTCCAACAGGGATTCCGGAATCCTCTAGGAGGAGAAAGGTAAATTTCTGTGAGAGGAATGCACATGTCACAAAGCAGCTCCTCATAAAGCCTCTCTCCAGTTTCTATCTGAAGAGGTTTACTTTCTCACTGTAAGCCTCAAAGCCCCCCAGAATATCAATTCGCAGACTAAACAAAAACACTGTTATGATACAGCTCAATGAAAACAGAAGCTTAACTGTGTGAGTGGAATTCACGTGACACAGAGCAGTTTCAAAGAAAGCTTCCTTCTGCTTTCTCTCTGAGGTTATTTCTTTTCAGGATGTTTTAAATAGCGTTTTCAAATTCCTTTCTCAGATTTCACAGAAACAGTGATTTCAAACTGCTCAACCCAAAGAATGATTTAACTCTATGAGATGAATACAAACATTATAAAAGAGTTGCAAGGAAAGCTTCTCTCCAATGTATGATGAAAGACATTTCCTTGCCTCACACAGGCCTCCGGTCGCCACTTACTAACCCTTCGCAGAACCCTCAAAGACCGACTTTAAA
>NW_016829379.1:11797-12546 GCF_001698545.2 Rhinopithecus bieti | reverse complement strand
ATTTTTAGTAGAGAGGAGGTTTCACTGTGTTGGCCAGGCTGGTCTTGAACTCCTGACCTCATGTGATTGGCCCACCTTGGCCTCACAAAGTGCTGGGATTAGAGGCATGAGCCATCATGCCCCGCCCTAAAATACCAAATCTTATTAAATCTACATTCTACAATTCTGTCACATCCATCACTTCATCTCTGTCCACTCCTAGCATTGACTTAGCTGAGGACATCATCAACTCTGATCAAAGGACCCTAAGTCTAAGTAACAATACCAGTTTCATGGCAGGGCTTCCCTGGAACTAGGCTGGATGTAATGAGTATTTTCAAGAGAATGTGAATTGCTCTTTACTTGATTTTCTTTCTTTCTCTCTTTCTCTCTCTCTCTTTCTTTCTTTCTTTCTTTCTTTCCTTCCTTCCTTCCTTCCTTCCTTCCTTCCTTCTTTCTTTCTTTCTTTCTTTCTTTCTTTCTTTCCCTTCCTTCCTTCCTTCCTTCCTTTCTTTCCATCTTTCCCTTCCTTCCTTCCTTCCTTCCTTCTTTCTTTTTTTTCTTTCTTTCCTTTCTTTTCTTTCTTTCTTCTGTTTGTTTTGAGATGGAGTATTGCTTTTGTCACCCAGTTTGGAGTGCAATGGTGCGATCTCAGCTCACTGCAACCTCCACCTCCCGGGTCCAAGCGATCCTGGTGCCTTATCCTCCTGAGTAGGTGGGATTACAGGTGCCCGCCAACAAGTCCGGCTAATTTCTTTTTTTTTTTTTTT
>NW_016829379.1:5426-7616 GCF_001698545.2 Rhinopithecus bieti | reverse complement strand
CGTTTCGATCCCAAAGGCCCTTTTTAGGGCCGACCACTTGCTCATCTGAGGAGCTGGACACTTGACTGCATAAAGTGCAACAGTAACGATGTTGGAAGGTAACTCTGGCAGTGGGGCGGCAGTCGGATCTGAAGTTAACGGAAAGCTACTGTGGCCCATGGCGCTCACAGCCGTAAAGACTTAAGTCGTTGACCGAAAGCGGCTTTTTCACTTACTTGGGCTTTTTTTTTTTTTTTTTTTTAGCCTTTATCGATATGAAAGGTTGAATGTGCTCTAGGTTTGAGCACTCCTTTCTCGGCTTGCTCTTCTGGAGCAGTATATAGGCACACCTAGAGGGGCACGTCAGTCTTTGCGATCACCAGATCTGGTTCAGAGAAATAGGCACTGGCAATTTACACGTGCCTTGCTAGGTAATCTCACTATATTTGCTCAGGCAAAGTGGGAGAATCAGCCTTAGATTTTCGTTCTAGAGATGCCGGCTTTCCCACCTGATCGGCTTAGATTTCGCGATGGACTGTTCTGGGCTTCATTTTACCCTCTACATAACAAGCGGGTGGACTAGATGCCTTAGTAAGGGTCCATGTTATATGGTACCTTCAGCCACGCACTCAGCTCAATCTTAGCACAGGTAAAAAAATGAGTTTCTAGCAAGCTATCTGCCCAGTGCCTGAAAAGTAGCATTGCTTGTGTTCAGTAAAAAGGCTCCTAATTTAATCAAGGACCTATGAGATAACTGTCTTTCAGTTGTGGCATTGCAAGGATACAAATGCAGAGACATTTTAATGTGATCCTTCTATAAGAGTGAACCAATGATATGATCTGAAAGCAACTTCACAACTAATTCAGGTATGTGACTTCTACTTCTTAGGGCCTGTTGTAGCTTAGAATGGGAGACCTGCAGAAACGTGCCCACCATCAATACAGAAAGCACAATTTAATTCTGACAAGGCAAAAGCCAATTCTGTATCAGCATGGCATATGTTACAGCAAGCTATTCTTTACACTACCACCTCTAAATTGCCCTAATTTGGATTAAAATGTGGGTTCACATTTCTAATCCTTATAGTTTTGCAGCCATTGCATAGCCCATAAGATTTTTTTTTTTTTTTTTTTTTTTTTTTTAACATTCTAGGCTTATGATTTTACTGTGTATGTATTTGGAAGAAGAAATTCTGTCAGCTCCCAAAGGATAGACCAGCAGTTGCTTTATTGGTTTTCAGATGTGGCTGCTCTCATCAGCATCAAACACTTGAGACTGAACTAAGCTTAAAACACGGTACTTAGCAATCAGGTTGCCCGCAAAGCACTGGATGCAAGACTTGCCTTCCAGGAGCTTACCAATCAGGTTGCCAGCAAAGCGGTGGATGCAAGACTTGCCCTCCAGGAGCTTACCATCAGAACGGAGAAGACAAACAAATGCATAATATATAGACGACATAATTCCATACCTGTACACGTTTAAGAATAAACAGTCCAATAGTAAGAGGCAGTACATATTCAATTGCTGAGAAATGTAGACAATAACTACTGTAGGAATCCTAATGCTACAGAAGTCACTGGCTGCTGGGAAACCAAGGAAAACCTGGCTATGGACGTTGGGGCTTGTGTCCGACTCTGAATAAAGGGCAGAATGATTGGCATCCTACTGAGATACATAGTAAAGGGGGTGCGGGCAGGGAGGAAGTGGCAAGAATAACATTTGTGAAGACGTCCAGGTAAGAAATAGAGGTTGTAATGCTCAAGATGTTTCCTTTTCCCTTTTAAATCTGACCTGTGATTTCCAGCATTGCTATTTCAAGTATCACTGATTTTTTTTAATTTTAAAGGCAATGCTGATGAATCTATCTGATCCTCACCAAGATCCACTAAAGGAGATATCAAAAATTTGAAGATAAAGAAAGAAAGGGAGTGGGGGAGAAAACACATCCATTGTCTGAATTAGTTGTTCTCAAAATGTAGCTTCTCATCTAGCAGCACTGATCACCTGGGATAAACTCTTGGGCCCCACCCCAGACCTATTGAATGAGAAACTGAGGGGTGAGATAGTAATCGGTGCTTTAAAAAAGCCCTCCCGGTGATTCTGATACACATTAAAGGTTGAAAGCCACTGACTTAGGTAACAGCCTGCCTTTCTTTCTTTCCTTCCTTCCTTCCTTCCTTCCTTCCTTCCTTCCTTCCTTCCTTCCTTCC
>NW_016829379.1:0-2110 GCF_001698545.2 Rhinopithecus bieti | reverse complement strand
TTTTTTTTTTTTTTTTTTTTTTTTTTTGTTGTTGTTGTTGTTGTAGAGACAGGGTCTCGCCAAGTTTCCCAAGCTGGTCTGGAACTTTGACTTCAAGCAATCCACCCGCCTCCGCCTCCCAAAGTGCTGGGATTAACAGCTGTGAGCCACAGTGCCCAGCCAGAGGAAGCGTATTTCTTTACCGTATCCTTAATTATCCTTTAACTCTCACCTGAGGGTAGACAATGATTTAAGTACAGGGAATGATTAAATGTTAAAACTTAGCATTTTAGAATGTTATCTTGTATTGATGAATTCAGCTTATGCTGGTCTCGCAAACAAATACGAAGACTGACAGATTCCTGAGTGCAGGCCTTCACAGTGCCAGGACCACAAGATGTAATGAATTCTATTCCTGACTGGATATAAAAAAATGCCACAAAATTTTCCTTTGAGATTCAGCCGGGGAGACCTCCTGGAGTTTAGAGGTGCCCAGACTGGTGAGTGAAAGGAGTGTGATCCGGGGGGTGGGGGCAGTCAGAGGACCTAGATGTCTGACACCAACATCCCCAGGTTCCAGTCTCTGCTCAGTCACTACTGGGCCTGAGAAGCTGGGTGCAGAGATGGTGGGTGACCCACCCACCTCTGAAGGTCACTACTTTTTGAAGTCAGAATACCGCCCATGCACTGTGGGCCTAAGCAGGTTATGAGGGTCTCCGCAGAGACCCAGAGGCATGCTCTAGAAATTGCTGTGACTCTGGAGCAGAAACATGTGGCAGTCCCCAGCAGGGCTCACCTACACTGCTCTCCTCACTTAACACGCCTCAGGAAAGGCAAAATGGCAGCTTTACAAAACGAAGTTTTATTCCATTTTCCCTTCTCCCCTCTTAATTCTCACAGATCTCTGCAGTGACTGCTTTTAACCTGTCAACTGTGAGGAAACAAACAGAAAACCAAAGCCCTGGCTTCTTTGAGGTGGAAATAAATGACCGAGAAGGTGTTACCTAAGACCTCTACGGCCATTTGTATCTGGCCCTGTGTAGAGTGGGCTCTGCAAGACCCTGCCTCACTTTCCCACTAAGAGGCCTTGGACTTCCCAGCTCCCAGAGACTATAGAGATCGCCTCTGAAGCCTCCTGTCACGATTTCCTAAGGTGAGGAACTTCATTTGCCCAACGGAGGCCCACGTTCTGCCTGTTTGATCTACCGGCTTCCCAAGGATCTGAACTCGGGGACCAGCGTCTGCCCACATGTCCGACGAAAACAATGTAAAGGAACTACTGAGTCTGGACAGAAAATCCCGACATACCATGCAGCTTCTAAGAGGACCGAGTGCCCTCACTGGAAACAAAATTCCGCCCACACCCCGTGCCCCCGGGAATTTTGGCTTAGGGGCAGGATGTGGGGGTTAACACTGTGCTGGTGGAGGTGGCGCGGGCCCAACCGGCAGCCCCAGCGCAGTTCTCCCCACGTTTGCCCGGAGAACCCCGGCGAGGCCCAGGTGGTCATTTCCCTCCCTAGCCGGAGGGCCGCGCCGGGTGAGACCGGTTTGGGCGCGAAGCACGGGCGTGTGGCCCTCCACTTCCGTAAAGGCCAGGCGCTCTCAGGACCGCGAGCCCTGAGCGTCCGCCTGGTGACCCCTGGCCTCGGGACCGAGGCCCCGTCCCTCCTGCCCCGCCTCCCCCCGCCACGCAGGGCCCCGGTCACGCGCGGGAAGAGCCGGACCGCCAAAGCCCCCAAGCCGGCGCCCAGGAAAGCGGCCGCAGCCCGGCCAGTCCGGATAGGCCAACTGGCCGAAGTCGGCAGAGCTCAAGATGGCACCGCAGCAGGGGACCTGACTTGTCAACCGACCCGGTGTTTTGTTGGGGGCGTGACCGGAAGTGCCTTCCCCGCTCTACTGCCCCAGGAGGACGGAGGGCAAGCGGTACAGCTTCTTCCAGGTGCTGATGTGGGTGGCTCTGAAAAGAGCCTTTTGGATACGATGGAACCTCCGACCGAACGCGCACTTCTTAAGCCCGCTCACCACGGATGCGGCGGGCCAGCTGGATGTCCTTGGGCATAATGGTCACGCGCTTGGCGTGGATGGCGCACAGGTTCGTGTCTTCGAACAGCCCCACCAGGTAGGCCTCGCT
>NW_016829378.1:0-1754 GCF_001698545.2 Rhinopithecus bieti | reverse complement strand
CCGGGTGCGGTGGCTCACGCCTGTAATCCCAACACTTTGGGAAGCCGAGACAGATGGAACACGAGGTCAGGAGAGCAAGACCATCCTGGCTAACACGGTGAAACCCTGTCTCCACTAAAAATACAAAAAAAACGTAGCCGGGCATGGTGGCAGACACCTGTAGTCCCAGCTACTTGGGAGGCTAAGGCAGGAGAATGGCGTGAACCAGGGAGGCAGAGCTTGCAGTGAGCCGAGATCGCGCCACTGCATTCCAGCCTGGGAGACAGAACTAGACTCCGTCTCAAAAAAAAAAAAAAAAAAAAAAGACTTTATCTAAAAAATGAGAGGGTGTTTAGTCCTTGGGAGAACCTCCACTGGTCCTGAGTCATTTCTCAATGTGAATAACATGGGTGCTCTGGTGGCCTGCTTATATGGTTGGGGTCCCACTTCCCTCTACTCTCACTTCCAATTCAGAGCTGAGGTCCCTAGAAATGCAGCCACTTCTCTTGGCAGGAGGGTTTTTGACAAGCTATTTTTTGTTTTTGTTTTTTTGGGATGGGGTCTTGCTCTGTCACCCAAGCTGGAACCCAGTGGCACAATCATACTAGCTCACTGCAGCCTCAACCTGCAGGGCTCAAGTGGTCCTCTTGCCTCAGCCTCCCAAGTCCCTGGGACCACAGCTAATTTTATATATTTTGTAGAGATGGAGCCTCGCTGTGTTGCCCATGCTGGTCTTGAACTCCTGTTCTCAAGAGATCCTCCTACACAGGCCATTGTTAACCTGCGCTTTGCCAGCTTGGAACCTCTGAGGACTCTGACTGCGTATGGTCTGGAGATAGGCAGCTGCCACCCTCCCTGTTTCCACTTCTCTGTCAGCTTAGAGATGACATTGGAGCATTGCACTAGGAAGGAATCCAGCCCCACCACTTTTACTAGCTTTATGACTACTGGCAAATTGTCGAACCTCTAAGGCTTTTCTCCTTTGTAAAATGGGATAACTGCTTCCCAAAGTTGGTGTGAGGATCAGACGAAGTAATGGATGGAAAAGGGGCGAGGCGTGGTGGCTTACACCTGTAATCCCAGCACTTTGGGAGACTGATGCGGGCAGATCACTTGAGGTCAGGAATTCAAGACCAGCCTGGCCAACATGGTAAAACCCTATCTCTACCAAAAATACAAAAATATGTATTAGCCGGGCGTGGTGGTATGTGCCTGTAGTCACAGCTACTGGGGAGGCTGAGGCAGGAGAATTGCTTGAACTCGGGAAGCAGAGATTGAAGTGAGCCAAGATTGTGCTACTGCACTCTAGCCTGGGCGACAGAGTGAGACCCTGTTTCCAAAAAAGGATCTGGCATGCACAATAGGTTTCCATAAATATGTGTCAAATCAAGAGAGAATCAGGCCTTCTGAAGGACCACAGGGGATAGATCTTTTGAATTTAGTTCCCCTTAGCAGGCTTTCTTTGAGGGTGGAAGAGCTGTGCACCTACCTAAGCGTCTGATTTCACTTCTGGCCAGGCCGCCAGTGAAGAGAAGGTCATGGTCTAATTAAAACTACTTAGCCCGGGCCGGGCTCAGTGGCTCACGCCTGTAATCCCAGTACTTTGGGAGGCCAAGGTGGGTGGATCGTGAGGTCAGGAGATCGAGACCATCCTGGCTAACATGGTGAAACCCTGTCTCTACTAAAAATACAAAAAAATTAGCCCAGCATAGTGGCAGGTACTTGTATTCCCAGCTACTCGGAGGCTGAGGCAGGAGAATGGTGTGAACCTGAGA
>NW_016829376.1:0-561 GCF_001698545.2 Rhinopithecus bieti | reverse complement strand
TTAAAGTATAATAAAAAAAAAAAGAAAAAAAAAGAAAAGGGAAATAACCTCAGAGGAAAACTAGAAACAAGCTTTCTAAGAAACAGCTTTGTGATGGGTGAGTTCATCTAACAAGGTTACACCACACTTTTCATGGAGCAGTTTGCTAACACTGTTTTCTTGGATCTGCAAAGGGACATTTGGGAGCACAATGAGGCCTATAGTGAAAAATGAAGTATCCGCAGATAAAAACTAGAAAGTTTTCTGAGAAATTGCTTTCTGATGTGTGTATTCATCACACAGAGATTCACCTTTGCCTTCTTGTAGCAGTTTGCTAACACTGTTTTCGTGGAATCTGCAAAGTGGTATTTGGGAGCGCATTGAGGTCTGTGGTGAAAAAGGAAATATCCTCAGATAAAAACTGGAAAGAAGCATTCTGAGAAACTGCATTGTGATGTTTGAATGTAACTCAAAGAGTTTCACTGTTCTTTTCATTGATCTGTTTGCTATCACTGTTTTCTTGTAATCTTCAACAGGATATTTCAGAGCCCTTTGAAGCTTGTGGTGAAAATGGAAATATCC
>NW_016829375.1:22121-38356 GCF_001698545.2 Rhinopithecus bieti | reverse complement strand
GCCAATAAATGTAGAAGGAATGATGGGAATTAGGTAATCACTATTTTGCAACCTCCAGTATAATAATCCATTTAGGCAAGGATCATAAATTGACGCTGAATCCATTAGTGAAGGATTTTGGGGGAACAGAATAGTCACATAGTCTCAAAGTATGGGAAAGACACTAAGACACAAGATCACCTATGTGGAACTCTTGTCAAAAGGATTAACGTAAGTCTAATCATGAGGAAACAATCAACTAAATCTAGTGCTAGATCATCCTAAAAACTACTGGCCTGGAGTCTAAAAATGTCTAGGCTGGGTGCAATGGCTCATGCCTGTAATCCCAGGCTTTGGGAGCCTGAGGTGGGAGGATCGCTTGAAGCCCAGAGTCTGAGACCAGCCTAGGCAACGTAGTGAGACCCTGTCCCTACAAAACAAAAACAGAAACAAAAAAAAAAACACAAAACAACAAATGTCCTGAAAGTCTAAAAGTTATTGGGATCTGTTCTAGATTAGAGGAGAATAAAAAGATGTGTCAACCAAATACAACATATGATCATCAATTGGATCCTGAATCAGAAAAAAATAGAACTATAAAGGATACTTTTGGGACAAGAGTAGACATTTGAATATGGACTGTCTTACATAATATATTAATGAATCAATGTGAAATTTCTTGCAGGTGATAATGGTATTGTGGTTTATGCAGCAGAATGTCTTTGTTCAGCATGAAATACATGCTGAAATACTTTGGGATAAAGTGGCTTGTGTTGTCTGCAATGATCTTTCAAAGATTCAGAGGGGAAAAAAAAGGTCTTCTTATATACTCTTGAAATTCCTTTCTTCCTGACCCACCTAACCTAATGCTCCCCACTGGGCTGGTCACTGGCGAAGGATTCCTTTTCCGTTTTCAGCGCACCTTGGTATGGAAACCGGAGCCAGCAGAGTGACAAATAGGTGCGGGGCCTGCTCCTGGCACCATGTGCTGATTTCGTGTCCCCTCATTCACTGGGAACACTGAGTTGAGAGCCTGGAGATGCAAGTTCAAGTCCTAGTGACCGTGGGAAAGTTATTCCACCTCCCTAACTTCCTCATCCAGGGCTTCAGGGTCTTCAAGACCCCACCCAACCATGATGTCCGGTGGAAGAAGCTATTTTTTTTGTTGTTGTTGTTGAGACGGAGTCTCACTCTGTCGCCCAGGCTGGAGTGCAGTGGCGCGATCCCAGCTCACTGCAAGCTCTGCCCCCCGGGTTCACACCATTCTCCTGCCTTAGCCTCCTGAGTAGCTGGGACTACAGGTGCCCGCCACCACGCCCGGCTAGTTTTTTGTATCTTTTAGTAGAGACGGGGTTTCATGGTGTTAGCCAGGATGGTCTCTATCTCCTAAGAAGCTATTTTTGAATGCCAATGCATATAGGGTCCTGGCAGCTGGGGACAATTTGGTAACTTCTAATGACCCTCTGTGGCAAGGGGATGGTTANGATTCCAGGCGTGACCCACTGTGCCTGGCTGAAAAGCTCATTCTTATAGTAGAATACCAATAAATGTAGAAGGAATGATGGGAATTAGGTAATCACTATTTTGCAATGTCCAGTATAATAATTCATTTAGGCAAGGATCATAAATTGACGCTGAATCCATTGGTGAAGGATTTTGGGGGAATAGTCTCAAAGTATGAGAAAGACACAAAGACACAAAATCACCTACGTAGAACTCTTGTCAAAAGGATTAACGTAAGTCTAATCATGAGGAAACAATCAACTAAATCTAGTGCTAAAGCATCCTAAAAACTACTGGCCTGGAGTCTAAAAATGTCTAAGCTGGGTGCAGTGGCTCACACCTGTAATCCCAGGCTTTGGGAGCCTGAGGCGGCAGGATCGCTTGAAGCCCAGAGTCTGAGACCAGCCTAGGCAACGTAGTGAGACCCTGTCCCTACAAAACAAAAACAGAAACAAAAAAACAAAACAAAACAACAAATGTCCTGAAAGTCTAAAAGTTACTGGGATCTGTTCTAGATTAGAGGAGAAGAAAAAGATGTGTCAACCAAATACAACATATAATCATCAATTGGATCCTGAATCAGAAACAAATAGAACTATAAAGGATACTTTTGGGACAAGAGTAGACATTTGAATATGGACTGTCTTACATAATATATTAATGAATCATGTGAAATTTCTTGCAGGTGATAATGGTATTGTGGTTTATGCAGCAGAATGTCTTTGTTCCTATGAAATACATGCTGAAATACTTTGGGATAAAGTGGCTTGTGTTGTCTGCAATGATCTTTCAAAGATTCAGAGGGGAAAAAAAGGTCTTCATATATACTCTTGAAATGGAATTCCTTTCTTCCTGACCCACGTAACCTAACACTCCCCACTGGGCTGGTCACTGGCGAAGGATTCCTTTTCCGTTTTCAGCACACCTTGGTATGGAACCGGAGCCAGCAGAGCGACAAATAGGTGCGGGCCCTGCTCCTGGCACCACGTGCTGATTTTGTGGCCCCTCATTCATTGGGAACACTGAGTTGAGAGCCTGGAGATGCAAGTTCAAGTCCTAGTGACCCTGGGAAAGTTATTCCACCTCCCTAACTTCCTCATCCGGGGCTTCAGCCCCACCCAAACATGATGTCCGGTGGAAGAAGCTATTTTTGAATGCCAATGCATATAGGGTCCTGGGAGCTGGGGACAATTTGGTAACTTCTAATGACCCTCTGTGGCAAGGGGATGGAAAGGAAAGTTTGTCCTTTGGTTTCTTCCTTCCCTAAAGTAGGTCCTAGTCATTTTGGGGAAGAAAGGAGACAGCAAGGAAAGAATGTGCACGTGTGGGTATTGTTGTGTGTCAGTGAGTGAGGAGCTGAAGCTGGGGGCTGAGGGTGGGATGGGGAAAATGCCTGGGGGCTGAGGAGGACCCTGCTTGGTGTCTCAGGGCTCCTGGGGAAGCTCCTAGCTGCACCTGTTCTGCTTCCACCCCCAGGCCCATGAGAGGCTGGAGGAGACGAAGCTGGAGGCCGTGAGAGACAACAACCTGGAGCTGGTGCAGGAGATCCTGCGGGACCTGGCACAGCTGGCTGAGCAGAGCAGCACTGCTGCCGAGCTGGCCCACATCCTCCAGGAGCCCCACTTCCAGGTTCCTGGCCGCTGGGGCTGGGGTGAGGGAGCAGGAGGCGGGTGGACGGGGCATGCTGCTGTTGGAGGGGCCGGCAGGAAGTTGGAGCTGGGATGGGAAGAGAGCCAGGGCACTGCCCCATTGTCCCTGCTTTTCCCACCACCCCCTAGTCCCTCCTGGAGACGCATGACTCTGTGGCCTCAAAGACTTATGAGACACCACCCCCCAGCCCTGGCCTGGACCCTACATTCAGCAACCAGCCTGTACCTCCCGACGCCGTGCGCATGGTGGGCATCCGAAAGACAGCCGGAGAACATCTGGTGAGGACTGGGCAGGGCCAGAGGCGGGGCTGGTGAGGGTGGGGGATTGAGAATAACCAATGAGGGGACAAAAAAGGCCAAACGTGGTCTGAAGATGAAGATGGGGCCAGCTTTGTGCAGGGAAGGGCCCATGCAGACCCAGGAGACCATAGACACTGCACACTCACCTGTGTCCGCACCTCTCCAGTCTGCCCGCTTCCCCCCGCCATTAGTACCTGCTCTAAGTGAAGAATTTAGGCAGAAGGATGGAGGAGGACTTTGTGAGTGCGGGGGTGGGTGTGTGGGGACAGGAATGGAGGTGCTATTAGGAGAGTATTTGAAGATTCTGACTTGGAGCAATCGCGGCCTCATCTTACACTGTCCCTCTGACCTCCAGGGTGTAACGTTCCGCGTGGAGGGCGGCGAGCTGGTGATCGCACGCATTCTGCATGGGGGCATGGTGGCTCAGCAAGGCCTGCTGCATGTGGGTGACATCATCAAGGAGGTGAACGGGCAGCCAGTGGGCAGTGACCCCCGTGCACTGCAGGAGCTCCTGCGCAATGCCAGTGGCAGTGTCATCCTCAAGATCCTGCCCAGCTACCAGGAGCCCCATCTGCCCCGCCAGGTGGGCCCCTCCACCAGCCCCTCACTCAGCAGAAGGCCCAAGGGATGGCTGAGCCTCCTGCCTGTCAGGGTTGCAAGTCTCACTGAGGCCCTCCTCTCCTACTGGTTTCCTCCAGGGGAGACGAGGGTGGGACCTGCAGCCCAGGGGCAGCTGACTGCAGCCGCTGACAGGCCTCTGCCCCTGCTGCACCTGCACATGCTCCTGCATTGGCCGGCATTATGCATGCAGCCACAGCCTGGGGTACCAGAGTGTATGAGAGAGTGCCTGCATCGTGGTCAGTGTTCTCCACATGTTTGTGCGCATGCGCTGGGTGGGTGGCGTTGTCCTATGTCCTGGACAACTGTCTCCTAGTTGGTGGATTCTGGGGGTCTGGCTGCTCTGTCTACCTCTCCTATTGGCTCTCTCGCCCTCTGCCAGAGCCCTTCTCCAAGGGTAGAGGGTGAGTGGAGGGAGGGATCCAGGATTAGGTGCCAGGGTCCTGTCCCCTACTTGGTGGTCCCACATCCTTGGTCCTAAGATCTGAATCCTGTAGTACTAGATGTGAAGGGAAGTTGGCACTAGGGAGGCACATGGGCGGGCCTGGAGGCATCACTCCTGCAGGGGGACGGTTCCATTTCCCCTTGCGTCTTTGTGAAAAGAGGGGGCACGGGGTAGACCTCCACCTGCAGCCTTCTACTGCCCCTTCCCCTGACCCTTTGCTGATTCCTGGGCCCAGGTATTCGTGAAATGTCACTTTGACTATGACCCGGCCCGAGACAGCCTCATCCTCTGCAAGGAAGCAGGCCTGTGCTTCAACGCCGGGGACTTGCTCCAGATTGTAAACCAGGACGATCCCAACTGGTGGCAGGTGAGCCCCGGGCACCCCTGCATCTCTCCAGGTGTGGTGCATGGGAGGGCAAGGGCACAGGGAGGGGTCCTCTTGCTCAGGCAGATCTTGGTCTCACGTCCGTTTCAGGCATGTCATGTTGAAGGGGGCAGTGCTGGGCTCATCCCCAGCCAGCTGCTGGAGGAGAAGCGGAAAGCATTTGTCAAGAGGGACCTGGAGCTGACAGCAAACTCAGGTAGGAGATCCCCCCTACCCCACATCTCCAATCTGGGATCCGACAGGGCCCTGTCTGCCTCACTCACCCATCTCCCTATGGCCAGGGACCCTATGCGGCAGCCTTTCAGGAAAGAAAAAGAAGCGAATGATGTATTTGACCACCAAGAATGCAGGTGGGTATCAGAGTGTCCCCCCCTTTGTCCTCCTCTAACATGGCTTGCCTTTCCCTGTCCCCACGCATCACCCGTGAAGATGTGTGCCTGGCTCAGATGCTGCCAGCCATGTCCCTAGGCCCTGCCCGACTCCCCCTTGCTCCCCTGTTCCAAGCCCTCTTGCCCTCAGCCTCCCTGAGAGCTCCGCCCCTCCCTCACCATGCAGCCTGGTGAGCAGCGCCATCTCCCTGTGTCCAGAGTTTGACTGTCATGAGCTGCTCATTTATGAGGAGGTGGCCCGCATGCCCTCGTTCCGCTGGAAAACACTGGTGCTGACTGGGGCTCAGGGCGTGGGACGGCGCAGCCTGAAGAACAAGCTCATCATGTGGGATCCAGATCGCTATGGCACCACGGTGCCCTGTGAGTGGGAGCTGGGCCCTAGTCGGGGACAGGGAGCAGGGGCTCCCCTGGGGGCCAGGGCTGAGCCTACCGAATGGGCATCTTCATGGGCGCCAGGTCAGGTGGTACCTTTGGGTGTACGGGTTGGGGTGCATGCCCTCTGTGGGTAGGTAGGGGAACTTCAGGCTCAGGAAGGATGAGGGAGGTGTCCTGCCAACAGGTGGCCTAGTGGGCTGGGCTGGCGTCCCCTTTCCTTCTCTTGTTTCACTTGCTAAAAGCCGTGAAGAAAGTGAGTGCCCAGCTGTGCACCCGGGTGAAACAGGCTATGAGCTGTGCATGTGTAGCCTTGTGGAAGACAGGGCTTCTTAGTGGCAGAACCAGCGGGGGTGGTGGAAGCTCCTGGCTGCCAGAGGCAGGACTAAGAGCACTGCCCTGGTCTGCTTGGCTCTTGCTGTGTGGCTTTGGGCTGTACATTGCCCTTTCTGTACCTCAGCCTCTCATCTGTGGGCTCTGGGTTAGACCAGGGTTACCACCTCATGTCTCTGTGTGTGCCAGTGGGGAGGGTGGGGGGCAGGTGTGTGCAAAGGCAGCAGTGCTGGCAAGATGAGGGGCAGACTGCACCCCCAAGGCTGGGAAATGGGGGCTTGGGTAAGTGTGCGTATATGTATCTGAGGCACTGTGACCTGCCCGTGCCCATTCGGCCCAACCTACCCCCATTCCCCTAGACACCTCCCGGCGGCCCAAAGACTCAGAGCGGGAAGGTCAGGGTTACAGCTTTGTGTCCCGTGGGGAGATGGAGGCTGACATCCGTGCTGGGCGCTACCTGGAACATGGCGAATACGAGAGCAACCTGTATGGCACACGTATTGACTCCATCCGGGGTGTGGTCGCTGCCAGGAAGGTGTGCGTGCTGGATGTCAACCCCCAGGTACTGCCATTCTGCTCCTTCCCAGCCTGCCCAATGTCCTCTCTGCTGCCTCAGTGCTCCCCCATAGTTCCAGGTACCTGTCACCTGAGCACACCCATGTACCCCCTTGCCCTCAACTACTGCTCGAAATCCAGCCTATCTGGAACCTTTCTCAGCCTTCCAGAGCCCCCACTCCTCCTCTAGTCTCCTCCAGTCACCCCAGCCACCTGCCAGCTATTTGTCATTTGTCCCAGGACTCATGTCCCAGACCCCTAGGCACCCTTTTCCACCCACTCCCAAGTGCCCACCCCAACCCCAGTCACCCTCACAGCCTTTCTCTGGTTCCCAGGACAGACATGGGGATATGCTCCCTACCCTACCTTCTCCTTCTGCAGGCGGTGAAGGTGCTACGAACGGCCGAGTTTGTCCCTTACGTGGTGTTCGTCGAGGGCCCAGACTTCGAGACACTGTGGGCCATGAACAGGGCCGCGCTGGAGAGTGGAGTGTCCACCAAGCAGCTCACGGTGAGGGCTCTGAGGTGTTGGGGAGGCGTCCAATGGCTGCCTAGGGTGGTGGGGGACAGGCCTGAGCTGACAGAGAGAAGGAGGTGGTGTTGGGGAGGGACAGGGGCCTGCTCCAGTTATCGGTGAGGTAGGACGTGGTCCCCCACTGCACAGATGTGGAACGGGAGGTCTGAGAGAGGAAGTCCAAAGTCTCAGAGTGAGCCAGGCACACAGCTAGCCTGGGACACATGTGCTTCCAACTCCAGGCCCCCAGCTCAGCCCACTCTGCAGGGACAGAATGCTGGCCAGAGAGAGTTCCAGAGGGCCAGTGGAAGAGGTGGGCAGGAGGTGGGCCAGGTGAGCTTGGGTTGCTTATAGCTGGGGGAAAGCTGAAAGGTAGGAGAAAGCCAGAGGCGGGAAGGCTGGCTGGAGGGGTGAGTCAGTGTAAGAGAGCAGGCGGTGCCTGGAGGAGAGGCTTCACGCCAGCATTGCAGGACTCCAGCCCCTTCCTCCTTCCTCCCTGTGTCTTGCTGCGCCTTCCCAGGATGTGGAGGGTTTGCAGAGCTCTGAGCGCAGGGGTCCCTCTGCTGGCCATGCCTGGTGCTGCTGCACTCAGGCCCTGGGTACAAAAGGTACAAAAAGGTCACACAGTCAGTCAGTGGCTAAACAGGGTCTGCCTGACTCTCAAGTCAGTGCTCCCTCAAGTCTGACTAGGCTGCCTTATCTATGCAGCATGACAGGCTGGTACCAGGGCAATCCACAAGTACCCAGGACAACCCCACCCTCTAGCATGGCTGGGGCCCAGAAGAGGCTGTCTAGGCTGGCACCCTTCTGCCAGTGACCCCCTTAGGAGTTCTGGACCCTTGCCTGATTCCCATTCTGGGCACCTCCTCCTTGGCAAAAGGTGTGGCCAACCGGAGCTGCTGGGATATAGCTAGCTTCAGCTTATTTAAGTCAGTTGTCAAGTACCCTTCCCCACCCCTGCCCAGCCAGCTTCCACTGGGTCGAGGGTGGGGTTGTCCTGGGTACTTGTGGATTGCCCTGGTACCAGCCTGTCATGCTGCATAGATAAGGCAGCCTAGTCAGACTTGAGGGAGCACTGACTTGAGAGTCAGGCAGACCCTGTTTAGCCACTGTATGTGTGACCTTTTTGTACCTTAATTTTCTCTGTTATAAATGGGGAAGAATTAATCCTACTTTGCAAAGCTGTAGTGAAGATTATGTGGCATGCAAAGCATTTAGGGGTGTGATTGGCAGTTACTAAAGCTTATTTCCTCCCTTTCACTCATCATCTGTTTGTGGTTGATGGTGAGCCACTTTGAGGCAAACAGAGAGGGGCCCCTCACTCCCTAGCCAGGGAGTCCACACCAGGGTTGGGCTTTGGGGAGGGGGAGTGGGGGAGCTGTAGCTCCTTCTGACAGTGGGGGTGAGTTGTGGGAACTGACTGTAGGGAGGTCCCCTTGTGCCTGGGCAGGAGGCAGACCTGAGACGGACAGTAGAGGAGAGCAGCCGCATCCAGAGGGGCTACGGGCACTACTTTGACCTCTGCCTGGTCAATAGCAATCTGGAGAGGACCTTCCGCGAGCTCCAGGCGGCCATGGAGAAGCTACGGACAGAGCCCCAGTGGGTGCCTGTCAGCTGGGTATACTGAGCCTGTTCACCTGTTCCTCGGCCCACTCTGTATTGAAACCCAGAACCTGAATCCATCCCATTCCTGACCTGTGACCCCCTGCCACAATCCTTAGCCCCTATATCTGACTCTCCTTGGGTAATAGCTCCCAGCAGCCCCTAAGTCTGGCTTCAGCACAGAGGCATGCACTGCCAGGGAGGTGGGCATTCATGGGGTACCCTGTGCCCAGGTGCTGCCCACTCCCAATGCCCATTGGCCACCAGGTATCTCTGAGGGCCAAGCCATGCCCAGGAATGTGTCAGAGTCACCTCCATAATGGTCAGTACAGAGAAGATAAAAGCTGCTTTGGGACCACATGGTCAGTAGGTACACTGCCCCCTGCCACCCCTCCCCAGTCACCAGTTCTCCTCTGGTCTGGCCACACCCACCCCATTCCTGGACTCCTTCCACCTCTCACCCCTGTGTCACAGGAGCAGGCCTTGGGCTGTTTCCATGTGGCCAGGGGAATGCATGTCCCACTGGCAGCCAGACAGGCCTGGGTGGTGGTGCCAGCCTGGTGCCATCTTGAAGGCTGGAGGAGTCAGAATGAGAGCCAGTGGCCACAGCTGCAGAGCACTGTAGCTCCCAGCTCCCTCGGAAAGGGGCAGGGTCACAGGGCAGATGCTGTTCGGTCCCTCCCTCATCCACAGCTTCTCACTGCCGAAGTTTTTCCAGATTTTTCCAATGTGTCCTGACAGGTCAGCCCTGCTCCCCACAGGGCCAGGCTGGCAGGGGCCAGTGGGCTCAGCCCAGGTAGGCGCGGGATGGAGGGCTGAGCCCTGTGACAACCTGCTGCTATCAACTGAAGAGCCCCAAGCTCTCCATGGCCCACAGCAGGCACAGGTCTGGGTTCTGTGTCCTTGACCTTGGTCCATTTTGTTTTTTTCTCTAGCCAGGTCCAGGTAACCCAGTTGTGTCAGGGCTGCCGGGTTGGAGGGGCTGAGGAGGAGTGCAGAGGGGACCTTGGGAACCTGGGCTTGAAGGACAGTTGCCCACCAGGAGGTTCCTCACACACAAACTCCAGGGGGCGCCATTTACACTGTAGTCCGCACAGCCTGTGGTTCCATGTGCATGCTTGGCGCCTGTCTGTGCCTCTGGGACTGGGGTGTGTGTATATGTATGTGCGTGTGTGTGTGTGTCCACGTGTGTGTGTGTATGCGCGAGGTTTAGTTTGGGGAGGAAGCAAAGGATTGTTTTGTTTTGGAGGTCATCTTTGGGGCCCCTTTCTGGGGGTCCCCCATCAGCCCTCATTTCTTATAATACTGTGATCCCAGACTCCGAAGCCCTGGTCCTTTCCTGATGTTTTCTCCCTTGTCCTATTGTCCCTCTACCCTAAATGCCCCCCTGCCGTCACTTGGGGAGGGCAGTTTTGTAAAATAGGAGACTCCCTTTAAGAAAGAATGCTGTCCTAGATGTATTTGGGCATCTCATCCTTCATTGCTCTCTGCATTCCTTCCGGGGTGAGGAGGGGACAACCTGGGACACCCCGAGTCCAAACCCCTGTGCCTCCCAGTTCTTCCAAGTGTCTAACTAGTCTTTTTTGCAGCGTCAGCCAAAGCTGGCCCCTGAACCACTGTGTGCCCATTTCCTAGGGAAGGGGAAGGAGAATAAACAGAATATTTATTACAAATGTTAGAATATATTTCTTATACTAGGAATCTCATTTGCATTTGCATAGAGTGTACACATGGGGTGGAAAGGCCAGGCCTGCCCCCATCTCGTTGGTGTGCCTCTGCATATACTACGCACTCATCTTCCTGCTCCTCTTTGCCCTTGATCAGTGTCCTTTCATCCTGGTTCATCTGTCCCTTGCATCACCCTCAGCCTAAGGGAGTGGGAAGGAAATGGGGTGTTTTTCTGCTGACTTGAGGCTATGGGGTCACTTGCCACTTCCTACCTTCCCTGGGGGACTTGAGGGTAGAGGCAGGGGAAGATTTGTTGTTGCAGCTGCCTCTGCCCCCTTGGTCCAAATGACCATCATCTCTGATGGAGATGGGTTGGGTACCTGGCCCTCATGGCACCTTCACTGCTAGTGACAGGCATGGAGCCCTTCCCTCCTGTCTCTTCTCAGTCCTTCCTCTCTGAACAGCCTCCTACCTCCCCTGCCTGAGCACCACTCCACAGCCCTCCCAGGTACCTATCAAGTGGGAGTGGAGGCTGTCAGTCCTTGGCTCACCTGGAACAGGGCTGGGGCTGGCTTGGAACAGGTGTGTGTGCCCGCCACATTAGCTCTGTGACTCTTCTCCCTCCCTGCCATTGTGGACTCTTGTATTTGAGGGACCTCAGGAGAAGTGAGGACCCTACCTAATCCACTGTCCATGTTCAGTCCCAGCCCCAGTGCCCTTCCTCTGTCCCCTCCCTCAGCCATCCAGTTCTTGAGTTTTCTCACTGATGGGTTTTTTCTTTTCCTTGGATTAAATGTGAAAGCAAAGGCTTCTGGCTCTGCTTGTCTTTGGTTGGGGTTGGTGGATGGCTTTGGGAGAAAGTGAGAGCTGGGGAGCACAGCACAGATGACTCTAGAATGGAAGTCAGAGTGACATGTGTTGTTTTCTGCAATGTCTTCCTTTCCTGTCTTGCCCCTGCACACTCCCCCATCCCCAGAAGATGCTCCTTCTAAGTGCTTGTACCCAAGGACATGAACAGACATTTCTCAAAGCAATACATACAAGTGACAATGTATGAAAAAGTGCTTAATGTCACTAATCATCAGAGAAATGCAAACCAAAACCATGATGAGTTACCATCTCACACCAGTCAGAATGGCTATTATTAAAAGGTCACAAAATAAGAGATGCTGGTGAAGTTGCAGACAAAAGGGAGTGCTTATACACTATTGGTGGGAATGTAAATTAGTTCAGCCCCTGTGGAAAGCAGTTTGGAGATTTTTCATAGCACTACCATTCATTCCAGGAATCCCATCACTGGGCATCTACCCAAAGGAGAAGAAATCATTTCACCAGAAAGATGCCTGCACTTGTGTGATTGTCACTACGGGACTGAACGTAGGATGAACGCCACTTGTGACAGTTACTAGGGGACTGAACAAAAGAGGATGAACACAGAAATGAAAACTTAATACAAAAGAATCTGCTTTAAAGAAGGGGTCCTTGCTTTTGCTTCTAGTGAGCAAGGGCCCGGAGCTTCCACAGCCCTCCATAGTTATTGGGCAGAAAGAGCAGGGAGGAGCAGGTAACCATTGGTCAGCTGCTTGATTTATCACAGGTTCACATAATTGCTAACAGGCTTCAGGTGTGCCTGTAGATAATCACAAACACTGCGCCTGGGGCGTGACTGCCCTCAGCATTCCTTCTGGGTGGCAGACGCAGTTTGTCAGATTTTTGCCAACATTCTGCATTTATGAGAACAGTTTGCTGTTTGCTCGTATAGCCTTCAGTGGTATACTGAGTTGATCATGACCCTCATTCTTTCGGCCTCCAACACACTTGTATGCTTATGGTAGCACTATTCACCATAGCAAAGACAATGAATCAATTTAGGTGCCCATCAGTAGTGGATTGGATAAAGAAAATGTGGTACATATACACCATGGGATACAGTGCAGCCATAAAAATAATGAAATTGGCTGGGCCTGGTGGCTCACTCCTGTACTCCCAGCACTTTGGGAGGCAAAGGCGGGTGGATCACCTGAGGTCAGGAGTTCAAGACCAGGCTGGCCAACATAGTGAAACCCTGTGGCTGCCAAAAATACAAAAATTAGCTGGGTGTGGTGGTGCACACCTGTAGTCCCAGCCACTCAGGAGGCTGAGGCAGGAGAATTGCTTGTATTGCAATCTGGGAGGCAGAGGTCACAGTGAGCCAAGATCGTACCACTGCACTCCAGCCTGGGCGACAGAGTGAGACTCCCTCTCAAAAAAAAAAAAAAAAAAAACCTCATGTCCTTTGCAGTAACATGAATATAGCTGGAGGCCATTATCTTAAGCAAATTAACATAGAAACAGAAAATCAAATATTATATGCCCTCACTTCTAAGTGGGAGCTAAACATTATAGGTACACATGGACATAAAGATGGCAACAATAGACACTGGGGATGATGAGAGGAGGGAGGGAGGGAGGGAGACAAGGGTTGAAAAATGACATATTGGCCGGGCATCGTGGCTCATGCCTGTAATCCCAGCATTTTGGGAGGCTGAGGCGGGTGGATCTCCTGAGGTCAGGAGTTCAAGACCAGCCTGGCCAACATGAAAACCCACCTGTACTAAAAATACAAAAATTAGCCAGGTGTGGTGACACACACTTGTAATCCCAGCTACTTGGGAGACTGAGACAGGACAATCTCTTGAACCTGGGAGGCAGAGATTGCAGTGAGCCAAGATCATGCCATTGCACTCCCGCCTAGGGGACAGAACAAGACTCTGTCTCAAAAAAAAAAAAAAAAAAAAAAAAAAAAAAAAAGAAAAAAGAAAAAAAGAGAGAAAAAAAGAAAAACGACATATTGATGACATATTGGGTTCTCTGTACACTATTTGGGTGACAGGTTCAATAGAAACCCAAACCTCAACATCACACAATATACCTATGTAACAAACCTGCACGTGTACCCCCTGAATCTAAAATTAAAAAAAATAAATGCCTGCACCCGGGTGTCTGCGAGCATTCATGGGGCTAGAGGACCCAGACACGCTGTGGCTAATCCACTCAGCTCCACCTGGAACTTGTGCGGCCTCCAGCAGGTCCCTTTACCTCTCTGGGCTTCAGGTTCATCTTCTGTAAAAGTGTCATGGACTCTTCCAGTGGTAACACTAGGATTGCTTCCAGGTGCTCAAAAACAGGGGACATAGGTGACATCAAAAGACCACCCAGGGACGATGTTTGGCAAATCCTTCAGGGTTAAGAGGTCAGCTTTCTTCCTACCTGAGTTATTCAGCGGAACTGCGTGCCACTCCTTGGGGATCACTGAGGAGTCTCAGGAGCTTTGCTGGTTCCCTTCTCCTTGCAATGGCCAGATGAGCAACCACCCTTTGGGGAAGTGCAATGATTTCCCCAAAGCATCCATGGGGGTTCATATCACCTCATAGTTCTGATGGGAATTTGGCATTGATTGTTAAACACCTCTATTCCAAAGAGCCCCTGACCATTCCTGGCACAAAGACTGTCTTTCTGGTCAACTTCTTCTCTTTTGGTCGCTTGCCTCCACCATGTTGCTGGGTCCTCTCTGTCCTCTTTTTTTTTCCTCTCGTTTCTGGACAACTTTCTTCCCGTTTCCTGGGGCCATTCCTGGAAACTCAGTATTTCTCTACTAAGCAACTCTGCACTTGTGTTTCTGTCCCAATCCAGTGGTTCTCAATTCTCGCTGCCTGTTAGGATCACCTGGGGGGCTAAATAAACAATTGCCCAGGCCCTTCTCCACATCAATTAGATCAGAAGTTCAGGAGGGGCCAACCCTTGTAACCACCACCACATCTCAGGAACTTAATACCTTTGTTACTCATTTCTTGCTCACATGACATCTCATCATCTCATGTATGTTGAGTGGTGCTACTAGCATTGATTCAGGGATCTAGCCTCTTTCTATCTTGTGACTTCATCTTTTTTTTGTTTTGTTTTGTTTTGGAGTTGGAGTCTGTTGCCCAGGATGGAATGCAGTGGCACAATCTTAGCTCACTGTAACCTCTGCCTGCCAGGTTCAAGCAATTCTGCTGCCTCAGCCTCCCGGGTAGCTGGGACTATAGGCATGCACCACCATGCCTGACTAATTTTTTGTATTTTTTTTTTTTTGAGACAGAGTCTCGCTCTGTCACCCAGGCTGGAGTGCAGTGGCCAGATCTCAGCTCACTGCAAGCTCCGCCTCCCAGGTTTACGCTATTCTCCCTCCTCAGCCTCCTGAGTAGCTGGCACTACAGGCGCCCACCACCACGCCTGGCTAGTTTTTTTGTATTTTTTTAGTAGAGATGGGGTTTCACTGTGTTAGCCAGGATGGTCTCGATCTCCTGACCTCGTGATCTGCCCATCTCGGCCTCCCAAAGTGCTGGGATTACAGACTTGAGCCACCGCGCCTGGCCTAAGGTAATCTTTTTAACAAATGGTGCTGGAATAGTTGGATATAGCCACACACAAAAAAAGGAAGATGATGAAGGAAGAAAGGAGGAGGAGGAGAAGGAGGAGGAGGAGAGAAGAAGAAGAAAAGAAAAGAAGAAGAAGAAGAAGAAGAGAGGAGGAGGAGGAGGAGGAAGAGGAAGGGGAAGGGGAAGGGGAAGGAGGAGAAGGAGGAGGGGAAGAAGAAGAAGTTGTTCAACTCATACTCACACATATATGAAAAGTAACTCAAGTTCAATCACAAGTCTAAATGTAAAACCTAAAGCTATAACACTTCTAGAAGAAAACATAGGAGAAAATCTTTGTGACCTTGGGTTAGGCAAAGATTGTTTAGATACAACACCAAAAAGCATGATCCATAAAAGAAAAAATTGACACACTGAACTTCATGAAAATGTCAAACTTCTGCTCTGTGAAAGACATTGTTTTTCCCCTTTTTCAGTGCAGTAAGCTAAGACCTTTTTAAGAGAATGAAAAGGCAAGTCACACACTGGGAGAAGATATCTGTAAATCACATAGTTGATGAAGGATTTATTTCTAGAATATATGAAGAGCTCTCAAAACTCAATAAAAATAGACGAAATATTTGAACAGAAATGTCACCAAAGAAGATAAATGGATTGCAAATTAGCACACAAAAAGATGCTCAAAGTCATTAGTTATCAGGGAGATACAAATTAAAGCTATAATTTTGGTGCAGTTTATACAATTATTAGAATGGTTAAAATGAAAAAGGCTGATAGTAGCGAGTGTCAGTGGAGGAACTGGAATTCTACATGGCTGGTGGGAATTCAAATGTTATGACCACTTTGGAAAGCATGAGCGTATACCTACCGTATGGCCCAGATATTCCACTCCAAGGTATTTACCCAAGAGAAGTGATAGCACGCAAAGACTTGTACATGAGTATTCATAGCAGCTCAATTTATAATAGCCCCAGACTGGAGAGAACCCAAATGCTCATCGACTGGTGAATGAGGATGGGAGTGAGGCAGGATTACGAAGGGGCAGAAGAAAACTTTTAGGGGTGATGGATATATTCATTATCTTGATTGTGGTGACTGTTTCACAGGTATATACATAATACAAAACTTATCCAATAGTATAATCTAAACACGTGCAATTTATTGAATGCCAATTATACTTTTTTTTTTTGAGACAGTTTTACTCTTGTTGTCCAGGCTGGAGTGCAGTGGTGCGATCTTGGCTCAGTGCAACCTCCACCTCCCAGTTTCAAGCGATTCTCCTGCCTCAGCCTCCTGAATGACTGGGATTACCGGCATGAACCACCATGCCCTGCTAATTTTTTATTTTTAGGGGTTTCGCCATGTTGGCCAGGCTGCTCTCAAACACCTGACTTCAGGTGATCCGCCAGCCTCAGTCCCCTAAAGTGCTAGGATTACAGGCATGACCCAATGTGCCCGTCCCCAGTTATACCTTAATAAAGCTGTTAAAAATAGTAATTAACAACGATGTCCAGTTGGAAAAAAAAA
>NW_016829375.1:0-19378 GCF_001698545.2 Rhinopithecus bieti | reverse complement strand
GATAATAGAAAAGAAAGAAAACAGTAGTTGTGCTACTTTACCCCACCCCTGACCCCTCCTCCAGGGGGCTGGACTTGGAGTCACCTTCAGGTATCCGCTCTGTTCCTACTCTCCTCCGTGTTAGACACCCACATGCACTCTGGTTTCCTACTCTTCTCTCTAGCCACCAGAACCCATAAGCAAGTAGCCCTTTCTGGACAAGGAAGGAGCCAAGGTTT
The DNA here is from genome assembly GCF_001698545.2 of Rhinopithecus bieti. Lineage (NCBI taxonomy): Eukaryota > Metazoa > Chordata > Mammalia > Primates > Cercopithecidae > Rhinopithecus > Rhinopithecus bieti. The sequence goes on along the minus strand of NW_016829375.1, from coordinate 19,160 downwards.
TCTTCATCATTTTTCCAAAGGCAAGAAGGCATGGCCAGGGAGGGCAAATGGAAAGGCAACCACTCTCTGCTGGTCCTGGGCTTATCCCTGCAATGTGCACCTGACTTGACCCAGGCTTGAACTTAGGCAGGCCTCAGGGGAGTGCCCAGCTGGCTCATGGGGTCATGGACAGAGCAGGGGGCAGGTGGGAGATGTCACACCCCAAATGCAGACTCTAAGCTGGAGGGGTCTGAGTGTTCATCAGGCCCGCTGGTCCTCAAACTCAAGTGTGACAGTCACTGGGCATTGTTAGAAATTCAGAGTCCTGCACCAAGTCCCAGAGATGGTTTTGGTGGGTCTTGGTGGGCCCAGGAATCACATTTTTCACAGGTTTCCTGAAGGGCTGGCATGCAGGGGGTTTGAAGAGGAGCCAGAATCCCAGTCTCACCCCAGCATGCTCCTCGTTATCACCAGCTGATGCAGGAGACCACAGGACTGAGTCTGAGGACACCAGGGAGGGAGGACAAGGTGGGGTCTGGAGCGGGAGGAAGGCAGGGTCTGACACTGGGCATGAGGCCCAGGAGAGTTTGTGCCAGATAGAAACTTAGAACAGATCCACTGAGCCTTGCCTGGCCCTGCTGAGGGTCAGCAGCCTGGTGCCCTGCCCAGGGATGTGAACCTATCAGGGATGTCCCAGTCTCCAGCTGGAAGGGCAAGGCCACCGCTCTGAGCTCCAGGGCTGACAAACACTTCTAGGACAGGCTGGAGCATGCAGGAGGAGAGCCTGGGGAGGGTTGGGAGAGCCTGGAGTCCGGGCAGCTGGACTCTGAGGCCGAGGTGGAAAGCGTTCGGGAATCAGTGCTGATCCAGCCAGCCACACTGCTTCATGGCTGGTCTGGCCAGGAGGACCTCCTGCCCTACACTGAGACACACTTCAAGAAACCCAGCTCCTCCTCAGATGTGTGGAGGGGAGGCATCGAGATCACATCCCCTTCGGGGGCCTGGGAAGGGGCTTCCTCTTCCTCTGTAGTCTGTAAAGACAACAGTGGGGTTTGGAAAGCAGAACCCAAATGAGGGAGTAGGAGGTGTGAGGAGTGGTCCCCAGGTAGCTGTTGTGTCCACCCAGCCTTTTCCATAAATTCCAGCCCTCCATCCATCTGCAGGGGCACAGGACCTAACAACTTCTCCTCCCCAGAACTCCCAGGCTTTGATTCATGGCCTCTCATGACCCCAATCCATCCCTCCCCTGGGGTGCCCTCAAGGCCCCAGGCTGGGTTCTGGCGCAGTTGTACTGCAACTTTCATCTCCCAGATTCAAGCGATTCTCCTGCCTCAGCCTCCTGAGTAGCTGGGACTACAGATGTGCACCATGGCTCCTAATTTTTGAATTTTTAGTAGAGGCAGGGTTTCGCTATATTGACCAGGCTGGTCTCAAACTCCTGACCTCAAGGGATTGACCCACCCAGGCCTCCCAAAGTGCCGGGATTACAGATGTGAGCCCCTATGTATAGTCCCATTTTATAACATTTTCATCACTCCAAATGAAAACTCCATTTCCCCCACAGCATCTTTGCCCCTTGACAATCACTCATCAACTTTCTACCTGAAGGAGGCTAAACAACAGTACTTAGAGAGATCAGGTCCTATTCCTTGAAACCTGTAAATGTTACCTCTTTTGGGATAAGGGTCTTTGCAGGTGTGGTGAAGTTAAAGATCTTGAGACAGAGTGTTGAACAGGTGGACCCTAAGTGCAATTGCCACATAAGAGGGAGGCAGAAATTCACACACACACACAGGAGAAGGCGATGTGAAGATGGAATATAAAAAGAATCTACTCTGTGATGCTGGCCTTGAAAGACTGGAGTGATACAGCCACAAGGCAAGGAGTACCAGTAGTGACCAGAAGCTGAAAGATGTGAGAAACAGGTTCCTCTACTATAGCCTCCCTGCTGCCACTGTGATTTTCGCCCATGGTACTGACTTTGAGAACTTCTGGTCTTCAGAATTGTGAGAGGTTAAATTTCTGTTCTTTTAAGCCATCAAGTTTGTAAGAACTTGTTAAAGCAGTCACAGGAAACATATGCATTTTTTTCCTACCAGGAGTGGGATACCTAAAAATGTGGCAGTGGCTTTGAAATTGGATAATAAAGCGGTGATGCTAGAAGAATTGTGAGAAACCATGATAAAAAAGGCCTAGGTTGCCTTGACGAGGCTGTTGGTAGACATGTGGATGTTAAAGATTCTGTCATCCATACTCTGCCTTAAAGGAATTCAGGAACTTAATAGAAAGCCTGTGTTATTTTCAAGAATACATATACTGTCAAAAACAGAATGTTGGTAAACACATGAACATTAAAGGTGATTCTAAGGGCACAGAGGAAATAAGGAACATGTTACAGGAAACTAGAGCAAAGATGTTCTTTGCTATAGAATAGCAAAAGTTCTGCTGGATTGTGTCCTACAGCTGTGTGGAAGGCAGAATCATAAGCAATGAGCTTGCACATTTAGCTGAGCAGACTTGTAATCAAAGCACTCAAGACTCAGCTTTGTTTGTTTTTCCCACTTACAGTAAATGCAAGAAGAAAGAGATACACTGAGGTACTGTAAAGAACTTAAAAGTACAACAAAATAAACTGAGGGAAGAACTGTTATGCCAAAAAGAACCTAGACTTGATGATTTGGGAAATTCTCAGGCTATTCACATTGGAAAAAACCAAAATGCTAAAACTAGGAGATCCAGTCAAGAAAGCGTGTTCTGTAGAGAATGTCAACGATGTGACATGCCTTGCAAATTTTCCTAGTGCCGAAGATATTAAACATGGGACTCATGAATCCCCTCAATCATCTCACAGAAGTGAGGCAAAGAGACTAAACTATCTAGGAAAGATCTGTGGAGAAACCTCATCTAACGCCATGAATTCCATCATATACGCAGAAATTCCACAAGGATTTCAGAATGTTCTATGAGAAGAAACACCACCATCTTGGACTAGAAAGTTTACAGACTAGATAAAATCATAGAAAGTTTAGAGACCAGACAAAAATCAAAGAACTCCCAAAATTTAGAGGCAGAAAATAGGCTGATAAAACTACTCAGCCTCAAACATGTGCTACTCTTTAAGAAAAGGAAAGATGACCATGAGAGCAGAGTCATGGGGCTCAGAGGCCAAAGCCATGGACCCAGAGATAGGAGCCTCCAACTTTATGGTATCTTGTTATGGCAGCCATGGGAAACTGAAACTCTATTATAGAGAGTATCCATCTTTGGCTTGCCTTTTTTTTTTTTTTTTTTTTGTTATGGAGTCTTGCTCTATTGTCCAGGCTGGAGTACACTGATGCAATCTCGGCTCACTGCAACCTCCACCTTCTGAGTTCCAGTGGTTCTTTTGCCTCAACCTTCTGAGTAGCTGGGATGACAGCTGTGCACCACCATGCCCGGCTAATTTTTGTATTTTTAGTAGAGATGGGGTTTCACCATATTGGCCAGTCTGGTCTCGAACTCCTGACGTCATCATCTGCCTGCCTTGGCCTCCCAAAGTGCTGGGATTACAGGTGTGAGCCACTGTGCCTGGCCTCTTTGGAAATTTTATAAAAATGCAACGTGGTCTTTTGTGACTGGCTTCATTTATGTAATGCTTTAAAGCTTCATCCATGTTGTAGCATTTATCAGTTGTACATTCCTTTGTGTGGCCATATTATATTCCATTGTGTGGAAATTCCACACACTGTTCATTCAACAGCTAGTAGACATTAGGATTGTTTCCACTTTGTGCTATTAGGAAAGATGTTATGATGCTACAACAGTCTGTGTATGTTTTTGTGTGGACTTGGTTTCTTTTCTATTGAGTATATACCTAAGAGTAGAAAACGTCGCGGTCATACCGTAACTCTACATTTAATTTCTTGAAGAATTGTCATACTGTCTTCCACAGCAGCTGTACCATTTCACATTCTCTCCAGCAGTGTATGAGAATTCCAGTTTCTCTGCTAGGTGTGGTGGTTCACACCTGTACTCCCAATACTTTGGGAGGCCGAGATGGGTAGATCACCCGAGGTCAAAAGTTCAAGACCAGCCTGGCAAACACAATAAGCCCCCCTCCCGGTCTCTAGGAAAAATACAAAATTAGCTAGGTGGTGTGTGCCTGTAGTCCTAGCTACTCGGGAGGCTGAGGCAGGAGAATCACTTGAAGCTGGGAGGTGGAGGCTGCAGTAAGCCAAGATTATGCCACTGCACTCCAGCCTGGGTGACAGAGAGGGGTTCCACCATGAGAAAAAAGGGAAATCCAATTTCTCTACATCATTGTCAATACTTATTATTGTCTATCTTTTTTTAAATCACAGCCATTATAATGGGTACGAAGTGGCATCTCATTGTGGTTATTTGCAATCCCCTAATGTACTTTTCATGTACTTCTTGGCCATTTTTATCTCATCTTTCTGGAAATACTTATTCATATATGTTGCCCATTTTTCAGTTGCAGTTTTTTTTTTTTTGGTGTTGAGTTGAAGTTCTTTATGTATTCTGGATATTAAACCCTTACCTGAGATGTGAGTTGCCAATATATTCTTCTTTTCCTTATTTTGACAATGTCTTACGATATACAAATTTTTGACTTCAATGAAGTCAAATTTATCTACGTTTTTTGTTGCATGTGCTTTTTTGGCATCACATCTAAGGAACGGCTGTTGCCTAATCCAAGGTCATGAAGATGTATGCCTTTGCTGTCCTCTAACATATAGTTTTAGCTTGTAAATTTACATTTTTGACCCATTTTGAGTTAATTTTATGATAAAAAGTTGAAAATAATTAGCCAGGCATTGTGGTGCACACCTTTAGCCCCAGCTACTCAGGAGGCTGGGGTGGAAACATCACTTGAATCCAGTAATTTGAGGGTGCGGTGAGCTATGATCACACCACTGTCCTCCAGCCTGGGCAACAGAGCAACACCCTGACAAAATAAATAAATAAATAAATAAAAAGCTGAAGGTAGGAAAATATCTCCATTCATCAGAGACATGTGAGCATCTTTGTCTTCTCTTGCTCTCCTGGGGAACAGTTGGGCCTATCTTTTTGTTCCTTGATTCTAGCTGGTTGGTGGCTCAGCCCAGGCCTTCCTCTCTGATAAATTCCAAAGTGGCTGCCCCGTTCTGATGCCATCTCAGCCTCCCTAGTCCCCGAGTTTCACCTTTGTTCTCTAATCAGGGTTCAATTCTGTACAAATAGTTTCCAAACTGCAAACCAGAAACACATACTACTTAAGTGCAAAACAGATAGGTATTTAATTTTAAATGGCCGAGTAAGCAAATATCCAGAAATACATCCAGTTCCAGTAAATATATTTCCACACTGCCCCTCTAGGTGCTGACACAGAGGCGCCAGGACCCCTGTCTTCTCATTCAATGGGTGCCAAATCTTCTTGAACCTTCCTTCAGGAAGTTGGCTGGAATGTTTGGAAGATGCCATTATCACTATCGCCTATCACCCCCAGGCATAGCTATTTTTGTATCCCTGAGTCTCCCTTAGACAGAGAGTAGTTCCACCCACAGAAATTAAGGTGTTAAGGAACTAAAGTGAGTGTTGGGCATCTTTTGCTTTCAAAGATTCGGGAGTCAGTAACAGATGTGATTAAGAGCGTGGGCTCTGACATCAGCAAAGTGACATCCTGAGCAAAACAATTAGTATCTTCATGCCTGAGTTTCCTTGCCTGTAAACTGGAACGAATGTACTGCAGCTGAGTAGGGATCAAATGAGTTCACACGCATGAGGCATGCAGAACAGGGCCTTGCAGGCAGACATCACTGTAGAGTGCACAAATGGGGTCCGGCTGTGAGAACTGGAGCCAGGCAATGAGAGGATAAGGAGAGCTTTAACTTGGGGTGCTAATACCCACACTAAAGGCACGAGCTCACTCCAGACAATTTGGTTAATTCCTTTAGACAAGTACACGCAAAGCTTTCCTTACTTTGGGGTATACACTAGACAGCCTGAGATGCCCATTAGCGGCCTGGTTTCTTTTGCGATGGGTACCTCTGGACTCCGAAGCCTGCCAGGATTGCAATGGAGGGTCATCCTCCTCCTCCATGACCCACAACCTCCCAGAGTTTCTTGGGATCTGGAAACACAAATTACTCCTTCCTATCCTCTTCTCTGCTCATGGGTTTCACATTTTACATTCATTCACAGTTGTTACAACAGGGTCTCAGGCAGCAGGGGCATGTAACAAGTATGTCCGGGCTGCATCTGACCCAGAGCATGTCCTACCACAGTCCACCTGCTGAGCTGACCCTCACAGCACTAGCTGGCATTCCCTCCACGTGGAGCTTGAGCAATAAGTATAAAGATGGCCACCAGACAACAATATCCCAGTAAGATGTCTGTCTCTGTAAAAATGATGTAGAACATTTCCAACACAGCTCTTATAAATATTTGTCTTCCAATTAGACACAGCTTCTTCCTGGAGTTAGGAATTTAGAACCAGCTTGATAAAAGAAAATGGACTAAAATCATTAAGGCACAGTGTGTGGGCTGCAGTAATTTGGGGGCCAAGGCAGGGCAAGCTGTCATGGGGAGGGGCAGGAGTTCTGCTGGACGCCTCCTTTGGGAGAGAAAGCTTAATCCTCAGGTGGTGGGAAGGTCTCTGTGGTAGCTAGTCTCCATGACACTCCCAAAATGATCAATGGTCTGCCTTTACCTATAGGCTGCAGCTCTTATCAAAAGGTGGAGGTGAGTTACCCTCCTCTGAATCTGCACTGGCCTTCGAACTTACTGTTTTCAAGTGTTGTTCTAGGAGCTGTGAGGACTGGCAGCTGCCATTTTCTTCCTCCTCTTGGAAGCCAGCTGCCATGTTGTAGGGAAGTCCAACTATGCTGCTAGCTAACGATACCACGTGGAGGCCATGTCAGGAAAGTTGACATGCAGCCACCTGAGTGAAGGCTATATGGCCCTCCTGCCTGGCTGGAGGGGAAAACAGCCACATGGGAAGTCACAAGTGAGACCAGGAGATTGGCCCAGCCATGTAATCCCAGCTGCCCCAACTCCTGACCCATAGACGCAGGAAAAATAGTAACTCACTGCTTTAAACCCCTAAGTTGTGGGGTAGTTTATTATGAAGTAATTAACAATGCTGAAGGAGTAAGTCTGCCTTTCAAAAATCTGAGTTTAATAAATCCTTATAAAAGTTCATTTAATTGTAAGAAAATACAAACTAACAAAAACAATTTAAAATGTTATTTTTTTAAAAACAGAGACAAAAAACCAGAGTCAGTGTTTGCCAGGCACAGTAGTTCAAGCCTGTAATTCCAGCACTTTGGGAGGTCAAGGCAGGTGGATCAATTGAGGTCAAGAGTTCTCTACTAAAAATACAAAAATTAGACTGGCATGGTGGTGGGCACCTGTAATCTCAGATACTTGGGAGGCTGAGGCAGGAGAATCACTTGAGTCTGGGAGGCGGAGGGTGCAGTGAGCTGAGGTCTCACGAGACACTGCCCTCCAGCCTGGGCAAGAGAGCGAGACTCCGTCTCACAAAAAAAAAAAAAGAAAAAAAAGAGTGAACAAGTCTCACTCTGTTGCCCAGGTTGGTGTTGAACTCATAGGCTCAAGCAATCCACCAGTCTTGGTCTCCTAAAGTTCTGGGATTACAGGAGTCAACCACTGCGCCTGGCCAAAAATTGTTAAATCTTTAAATTAAAAAATCCCCAAAATAGGCCAGGCACACTGGCTCACACCTGTAATCCCAGCACTTGGGGAGGTTGAAGAGGGTGGGTTCTTTGAGCCCAGGTCAAAGCCAGCCTAGCCAACATGGAAAAACCCCATCTGTACTAAAAATACAAAAACTAGCCAGGTGTGGTGCTGCAGGCCTGCAATCCCATCCATTCAGGAGGTTGAGGCAGGAGAATCGCTTGAAACTGGGAGACACAGAGGTTGCAGTAAACCGAGATCACACCACTGAACTCCAGCCTGAGCAACAGAGCAACTCTGTCTCAATTAAAAAAAAAATTCCCCCCAAAAATTGCAAATTACATATCTAGTAAGATACTTACATCCAAATGCATAAAGAACTATTACAACCCAACAATGAAAAGAGTAACCACCCAATTTAAAAATGGACAAAAGATCTGAATAGACATACTTTCAAGAAAATATACAAATGGCCAAAAAGCACATGAAAAGATGCTCAACATCATTAGTTACTAGTCAAATACAAATCAAAGCAATGAGACACCGAATCAATGGCTACAAGTAAACGTTAACAAATACTGGAGAGGATGAGGGGAAACTGGAACCTCGTTTAAGCTGCTGGTGAGAATTTAGAATAGTGCAGTTGCTTTGGGAAACATAATTCCTCAAAAGGTTCAATACACAGGTACCATATGACCTGGCAACACTACCCCAGGTATATACCCAAGAGAAGTGAAAACACAGCCCCCGCAAACACTTACACATCAACTATTATTCTGCTTATTCATAATAAGCAAAAAGTAGAGACAATCCATATATCCACCAACTAATGAATGGCTATAATAAATGTGATATACACATCCATACATGGAATCTTTGACAATAAAAAGGAATAAAGTACATACCAAACATCCTTCATGGACCTTGAACCTTGAAAATATTATGTTAAGTGAAATAAGCCACCTGTTAAATAAAAACATGTGTTGTACAATTGTATTTACATGGAAAATTCAGAATAGGAAAATCCATGCCAGTGAAAAGTCTAAGTGGTGGCTGAGAGTTGAAGGAAAGGGGAGTGTGTGACTGCTAAGAGTTATAAAGTTCCTTTAAAAAATGCAGACTGGGCCAGATGCAGTGGCTCTCGCCTGTAATCCCAGCACTTTGGGAGGCCGAGGCAGTCAGATCACCTGAGGTCAGGAGTTTGAAACTAGTCTGCCTAACATGGTGAAACCCCATCTCTACTAAAAATATAAAAATTAGCCGAGCATGGTGGCATGTGCCTGTATTCTCAGTTAACCAGGAGGCTGAGGCAGAAGAAATGCTTGAACCTTGGAGGCAGAGGCTGCAGTGAGCCAATATGGCGCCACAGCACTCCAGCCTGGGTGACAGAGCAAGACTTAGTCTCAAAAAAAAAAAAAAAATGCTGACTGGTCATGGTGGCTTACATTTGTAATCTCAGTACTTTGGGAGGCAGAAGGATAGATCAAACCTGGCAACACAGTGGGACTCTGGATCTACAAAAAATAAAAAAAAAAAATTAGCCCGGTGTCAGGGTACGTGCTGGTAGACCCAGGTCTGGGATCATGCCACTGCACTCCAGCCTGGGCTACAGGGACATTGTCACCAAAAAAAAAAAGTTGTAAACTTAGGCTGTGTTGCTCACACCTGTGACCTTAGCACTTTGGGATGCCTAGGCAAAAGGACTGCCATGAGGCCAGCAGTTTGAGAAAAGCGTGGGCAACACAGTGAAGCTGCACCTCTATTTATTTATTTATTAATGAATATTCCAATATTAGATTTTGATGACAGCTGCAGAACTCTGTGAATATCATAAAGACCACTGACATACAAACCTTGAAGTGTGAATTACATAACGCTCTTAAAGGAAAAGCTTATCACATGCATGCATAGACAGAGCCCACTCTACCCACCTCAGACCCTGTGCCCTTGCAGCTCTATCTTGCACACACACGGGCACACAACTGCTTGAGTGTTTCGTTCATTTCTGCTAAAATGGTTCTGTTCCAGGGAACACACACAGATGAAGGGAGGTGGTCACATCAGGCCCTCAGTGTGGTGCTGGCCCAGGGAGACAGCCTATGTGGTAGAAACCCTTATCCTCTATTCCACCCGGGATGATCTTCTACATAAGCATCACCTTTCTCACTTAGCAAAAGGGGACAAGGATGCTTCTGGCTCATGCCTCAGGGCACTGTGGGGCTTCGGTAAGGACCCCTCGGAGGAGCTGAGAACAAATGAGATTCTGCTCAAGACACTGATCCCTTCCACAGGAGCAGCTGGGGGTCTAAGTGAGCTCTCTGTAGGATTCACAGGGGCTCACCACAGATGGAAAGTGCTGGCTGTGAGGTCTGGGGCCAGAGGCTGGGCCTGCATCCTGAGTGTCCTCCCTGTACCATGGACACACAGGAGGATCCAGAGTGCTGCAGGCAAAGCCAGCTGTGCCTGTGATCAATGAGCAACCACCCCATTCCAACTCCCGGTGATCAATCAATGTGCAACGCCCCCACCCTGACTTCCTGTGATCAATGAATGAGCAACCACCCCACCCACACTCCCTAGGACCCCCAGAGAGGGGTTCCAGAGTCTGTGAAACTCTCCCTTCCAAGCCTCTCTGGCAGAGGGGCTCCACCCGCTAAGGTCTTACCTGGGGCTTAGCCTTCAGGAACATGGCTCTCCATATCGTTGCTGGATTTACTGTGCGCCACGCCAGCTTTCCTCAAGGCATTCTCACTGAAACACAAAAGGAGAAGAGAGGTTTGCTTACACCAGCGAGTCCAATGCTGCGGGGCCCTGACCAACAGGTCCTGCAGAGCAGCTGCCCCTGGTAACAAGGTGCTGTCCTCAGCACACCAGTCTGGCTGAGATCCAAAAAGGCATGAAGAGAGGGCACTCAACAAAGAGCAATGACAGGCCGCTGAGCCAGGGAGAAAGTGAGCAGGATGAGACAGAAGGGACTGGAAAGGTGGTCACCATGGAGCAGAGAGGGAACCACGGCACGAAGTGGGGGGGGGGCTAGCCCCTAAGAATGGCTCACAACCCGTTCATGATGAAGGAGGTATGCATTAGACTAGCGCGGCAGCTGGCCTCTAGTTCCTAATTCCTGCTCTCGAGTGGCCTGGATCCCCACCAACTCTGCCAGCATGGTAGGACCCAGATTTCTCCTCTGTAAAATAAGGGGCCACGTGAAGTCATCACTCAGTCCCTCCCAAAGCAAGGGTTTGACCCTGTGTGGGACAATGCAGGTCCCATATGTGGGATCAGAGAGAAACCCCAACTTCAACACCTTCTAGCTGGGGACAAGAGGAGAAAGACCACAGAAATGTGAAACGTTATCTTTAATAACATTTACAGACAATTCTGTACTAAGAGATGAAATCATATGAAAGGTTTTTCATCACACTTATGCTCTGCAAAGAGCCATGTGCGTCAGTTAAGCTGGAGCCAGCTTGAATGAAGCCCACGTTGCCCCTCACATTCACACAGGGCAAGACAGGAACAGGTATGCATCTGTTACTAAGGCCTGGCCTGTGGCTCCCAGGGACTGGCTGCCCTGGTCTGCTCATGGCCTGCCTTCTTCCCAGGAGGAGAGGTCTCTTCCCTGCCTGGTCTCTGTGCAACAGCTTTGACGTGGTGGGATGACCAGGTTGAAGAAACGTACTTGGTGAGCTGAAGGCAAGGCAGCACCAGACACCAGTGGATTTACTGGTGGACAAGCCCTGTCCTCTCCTGGGTAACATCACAGATGACATGCACACTGTGGGCACCAACTGGCAGCAACACTGGGCTTACTGATAAAGAAACAAGCAAGTGTGCCAGGGCTCGGGGGCCTTATCTCTGAGTGAACTGAATAGGCCCAGTCCAGCTGGTGCTAGAAATAATTCTGATCACTCCAAACAGCAACCAACCAACCCCAGGAAACAGAAGGACTGTGCACACCGGGCTGCAGCAACACAACTGTGATTCCTAAAGACATCACAGAAAGGAGACTCAATGCTGAGACGCGCACACATCTGTCTTCATGTGAAAAGAAAAACAAAGCGACACTGTCCTACCCCTGCCTGCTCAATTCAAAAAGCACGCTTGCAGCTCCCACCTCCCTGGGTGCTTTCTGAAGCCTCAACTGAGGCGACGAGGCAGCAAGAGGTTCCTGCTCACTAGGCATCCACGGGTGAAACAGAAAAATAAGGGGAGGTCACTAGGGCCACAAAAGATGAGAGTTATCAGTTCAGGAGGATGACAACCAGCTCACACACGGTGCAGGGCCAGACTCCTGGGGAAGCCACGCAGGGTGGGCTGGGAGGACACTGTGCATATGGTCTGGGGCTGGCAAGCGGCAGGCTGTCCATACCCAGAGGCTGAGAAGTGAGCTGCTAGGCCCTGGGAGTCACTGAGCATTTCTGACAGAAGTGGCTGCGCAGGCCTCTTTTCTGAAGGATGCCTCACCTCTGCCCCTCCCCCTCAAGAGCATGCCTGTCTTTCTTCCCACCTTCCTTTTCCCTTTTGTTTTCTGAGACAAGGTCTCACTCTGTCACAGCTACAGCACAATGGCACAAACAGCTCGCTGCAGCTGTGAACTCCTGGGCTCAAGTATCCTCCCACCTCAGCCTCCCAAATAGTTGGGACTACAGGCATGCACCACCACGCCTGGCTAAGTTTTTTAGTTTATACTTTTTATTATTATTATTTTGGTAGAGACAGGGTCTTGTTTTGTTTTCCAGGCTGGTCTTGAACTCCTGGCCTTCAGTGATCCTCCCAACGTGGCCTCCCAAACCAGTGGGACCAATAGCAAGACCGAGGGAAGAGCAGCAGAAACAGCAGCAAAGCGGGACAATATAAAGGTTGGTTGTGTGAGGAGAGGGGAGGCCGTGGGGCACGTGTGGCCAGGAGTCAGAGAGGGAGAGGGGTGCACAGGAGTCTGAGGGTGACATCTAGTTACACAGATTGGCTCTATGACCTACAGCAGCGATCACAGAAGGCAAAGCCAGGCCTGATACAAAAGCAGTCTTTTCAAGCCGCTACTGGCTATTTTTGAGGGTGTCAGCACACTAGCAGGCCCCAGACAGTCTTGGTGCAGCAGAGACGACTGGCACAGTCACAGAGACAAGATCCAGAAACATGGCTTAGTGCAATAGTTTTGGGGTGGTGGAATGACCAGGTTGAAGAAACGTGTTTGGTGAGCTGAAGACAAGCTGGCACCAGACACCAGGGGATGTGCCGGTGGATGAGCCCTGTCCTGTGCTGGGTAACGTCATAGATGACGTGGACACTGGGCACTATCTGTCAGCAACTCAGAGCCTGAGAGGCAGGGAACAAACTGGAGGCCAGAAACAGGCATGTCTTGACAGGCCAACACCAGGAAAACCCAGCTTATGTCAATGTCCAGTCCTGGCTGAGCTTCAGCGGGTCGGAGTGGGGCTGAGAAGCAATAGGTGATCATCCTGCAAGGCTGGGGCTCTGAACAGTCACTCCCATGTCCTCTATGTAGATCCACCCAAGGAGCCCCTACAGGTTTGGTGGCTGGTAAACAGACACCCTGCGCCATTTTCAATTCTGTGAATCTTGTTTTTGAAAACGTCTTTGCTCTTGTTTCTACTTTGAAGATCGTGTGACACAAAACAGACACAGTGAAAAAAAGCACCCAGATGCCCTGCAGCGAAACCCCCACACTTCCCGTGGATGCTGCCCTCTCCTCTCCAGCCAGCCCAGTGCTTTTCAGAGGCATCCCTTGCCTGGGCACTGACTCCACCAGGGCACTCATTTCACATTCCTGCTGAAGTCCACTCCCTCCTCCTTCATTCCTCAGGACCTAACATGCCTGCTGCACAGGCCCACTTTCAGAACAGCACCAACTGCTCCCAAAGCCCCTTCTGAGCTGGGCTCTGCTGTCAACCCCAAAATGCCTTCCTGAACAGCCAGACCTGACTGGCCACTCCTCAGCCTCAGTCTTGTGAAGACAAATTTCTTCAATTCACTGTCATGAAATGAAGGAAAACGACTGTACGAGGAGACAGCTCCAAACATGGAGCAAGGAGTATAGCTTCAGACAAAGAACAGAGAACCAACCTGTCATGGTGAGCTTTGCCTCCACCAAGCAAGCCTGGAAAATGAGGGCCTGCCCAGCCAGGAGCAGGCAGCGAGCAGACTGGTGTCAGCTCAATGGCTGTCCTGCCACAGTCCCGTCCAACATAAGCAACAGGCTCGCAAACAGTAGGGGCCTATGAGGCAGCCACCAAGGAACCCAAGGATGCCTGGGTAGTGCTCACACTAGCTGAGGAAGGGGGCTGGGGGGATCACTCCCTGCTTGCGACCAACCAGACCTCTGGACATAAGGACTGTCACCTGCTCAGAGCACACAACCCCTTGCCGTGACCTGGGCTCCAGTGCTCCGCCTAGGGCCATGCTCTAGCTGGCTGCCATGGGTATGTCTGTGCACCCAATCAGGATTCAACTGATACCTGGTTTAAAGCGAAGCCTCTCCAGGGACCTTACTGTCCAGAACTGTCCCCAGAACATGGTATGTCTCAAAGGCATTGCCTGACCCTTTCTGAGTAGCCAGCAGGGACACACTAAGAAAAGCTGTTGGTATTTTCATCACCGAGCACCAAGTGCCTATGCCAGAAATCTGCGAACCCCCTTTATTTTCTGACTGTCACCTCCAATTCCCCAAGTTCACATCTCTGCCACAACTCCCACTGAATCTGTGGCAATTCCTCCCGCTGGGCCTCTGTCTCCAGTTCCCATTCTGACCCCCACACCCTTACCAGCACCCGAAGTCACAGGACTGCCAGTGAGCGTGGGAAGCAACCTGGGCCATATCCCTGCCTGCCTCGAGGTCCTTGATCCTCACTTCTCACCAGGCAGGCAGCCTGTCCTGGACCCCACCGAGGCTGCTCCTGTGCCTGCCCGCACACTGTCCCCAGGACCCTGGGGATGGTGACCTGCTGCCTCGCACATTGCCTGACCATCCCATCAGGACTGCTAGGCCCTCCCGCCCTGCTCCCACCCAGGCACCTCTGCTGTCTGCTGCATAGAAACCCTGTAGCCACCTCACCCATGTCTGTGGCACCTCCTGGAGAGATCACTGGTTCTTGTGTACCAGTTCCACTATACTCTGAACACCCTGTGAGTAGAGACAACGGCTGTTCACCTTTGTGGGCAGCAGGCAAGCATCACAGCCAGACAAAACTACTGGCTCTCTTTAGCACAAGGAGTGGAACCGCCATACATTTTGATGAGACATGATGTGCAGAATGGAGAATCAGCATGGCAGCCATAGGAGCAAACCAAGCCTAAAACAGGCGGGTCCCGGCAGCGAAGACCAGGGTGCCCAGGGAAGGTGTGTGCTGGGGCAGGCAGCTGGGCCGGGCAGGAAGCAGAGGGGGAAGAAGGGCCTGGGCTCAAATTCCAAAGTGGCCACTCGCCAACTCTGGGTCCTGGGAGAGGCACTCCCTCCCCCAAATCATGGCCCCTTCATAAAGGAGGACTCTGAGGGACTGTGGCCAGGATGACGGTTCACAGAGAGAACCAGGCAGTGAGGACAGAGCCAGCGTTGGCTGGGTCTACAGGTCTACTGTCCAGCAGGGGCTTGTGGTTCCTCACCTCCTTCCTGTGCCCAAATTGGAACACTGTATCAACAGAAGTCCAGTCTCAGTCTTTATAATCTGAATGAGACTAGGATAAACCGAAAACCTGCCAAACTGAGTATCCTAGGGAAGGAACACAGGCCACCAAACGCAAAGCCTGCTAAGGTCAGCGAGGCCCGGGGCAAGCTGCCCAGTCTGCCCTCACCTACCTGGCAGTGCCTCCTCGTCCTCCCTTTGCACACAGGGTGGGGACAGTGCTAACCTCACACAGGGCTCTGAGGTTATCAGTTAATATTATAAGGCACTGGACACACAGGAAGTGCGAGGGATGCATTAAAGAAATAAGTCAGGTAACAGCCTGCTGAACTGTGCAGTAGGACAGCATCCCAAAACACCTCTGCCACTGACATTACTGTCACCCCCTCCGCAGCAGATGATGGAGTGGTGAGCATGAGCAGCTTCCTCAGGCAGAGCCACCCTCCTACTGGAGCTCTGAGTCCCCTGCAGTGTACCCTGAGGCCAGCTCCACAGCCCCCAGGAAGGGCGTTCACACAAACATGGAGGCGGCCTGAGCTGGCCTCCCTGCTCCCACTCCTGCTCCATGCCCTGACTCTTCCTTCCACAAACACCCTGGTTCCCACTGAGGATCCTCTCTCCTCTCAATGAGGCCTCTCCCCGGCCCCACTCTCTTCACCACTGTACCCCTGCCACACTGCCAGGCCCCTTCCCTGGTCTAACTGCTTTCCCTTTGCTGAATGAAGGCATGAATTCCCAGGACAGCCAACTCCTCCATCCTCCTGCTGGTGTCCTAAAGAAGGGGAGCTGCTTTCCTCCCTGGGTCACAGACTCACCCTCCTGACCTCAGAGGCACAGGATGATACCTCCCAGCTATTTATGGGACAGATTTATGTTCTGCTCAAAGGAAACTTCTGTGGGTTTCTTCTAATTTTGAGAGGCACAACACCCACTGATTAAGTGAACTCTAATGGGGCAGAAGGAATTTTCGGCAGCTCCACTTTGCCCCACCAAAGAAGCCTCCTGGTAAATTGCTGCCTATGTGTGCAGTCTGTTTGCCCACATGGGACAGGAGTCCACAGCTTGTACGTGGGGCCCTTTACCCTGTGTGTTTACAAACCTAAATCATAGAGGACCAGAAGACAACAGAAGGAGAGTTATACAGTCTCAGGATGAAAAATGTTTCCTAAGCATGTCACCAGAAACAGACACCATAAAGGAAGAAAGATTTTCCCATATTGAAGATTTGGGTGGGGCGCAGTGGCTCACACCTGTAATCCCAGCCCTCTGGGAGGCCAAGGCAGGTGGATCTCTTGAGGTCAGGGGTTCGAGACCAGGCTGGGCAACATGGCAAAACCCCATCTCTACTAAAAATACAAAAATTAGCCATGCATGGAGTCTCGCTCTGTCGCCCAGGCTAGAGTGCAGTGGTGCGATCTTGACTCACTGCAACCTCCACCTCCTGGATTCAAGCGATTCTCCTTCCTCAACCTCTTGAGTATCTGAGATTACAGGCGTGTGCCACCACACCGGGCTAATTTTTTTATTTTTAGGAGAAATGGAGTTTCACCATGTTTGCCAGGCTGGTCCTGAACACTTGACCTCAGTTGATTTGCCCGCCTCGGCCTTCCAAAGTAATAGGATTACAGGCATGAGCCACTGCGCCCAGCCTGGATTCTTTATGGCAATTGATAAGGTGTTTCTAAAATTCATACGGAATTTCAAAGAACCAAGAATAGCCAAGACAATCTTGAAAAAGAACAAGTTTGAGAACTCACATTTTCTGATTTCAAAGCTTGCTACAAAGCTATACTAATCAAGACAGCATTTACTGGCGAGAGGATAGACATATAGATCCATAAAACAGAACTCAGTCCATACCTTTAAGGCTCATTGATGCTAGACAAGGGTCAAAACATTTTAATGGGAAAGAGTAGCCTTTTCAACAAATGGTGTGGGTACATTTGTGTACTCACACACACAACAATGAAGCTGTATACTTAAACCACAACATATACAAGAGATAACACTGATTTTAAAAACTCAAATGTAAGAGTTAAAACTGCAAAATTCTCAAACAGAGGAATAAATCTTTGTAACCTTGGGTAGGCAGTGATTTCTTAAGCTCTAACAAAAGTCTAAGCAGTAGGAAAAAAAAGTGAAATTTTCATTTCATTAAAATTAAAAACCTTTGTAAATCAAAAGACACTAACAAAAAATTGACAATCCATAAAATTGGAAAAAGCTTTGCAAATTACTTACTTGATAAAGGATTTGTATCTAGAATATAAAAACTATTACAACTGAATAATAAAATCACAAACTCATTTAAAAATATGCAAAGGGCCAGGTGTGGTGGCTTACACCTATAATCCCAGCACTCTGGGAGGCCAACCCAGTTAAGACTGTTTGAGCCCAGGATTTCCAGACCAGCCTGGGCAACATGGTGAAACGTTTTCCACACAAAAAATGAGCCAGGAGTGGTGGTGTATGCTTTTAGTCCCAGCTACTCAGGAGGTTTAGGTGGGAGAATCAATTGAGCTCTGGAGTTCATGGCTGCAGTAAACTGTGATTGTGCTACTGCCCTCCAGCCTGAGCTATAGAATGATCATCTCAAAAAAAAAATATATATATATAGAGAGAGAGATATCGACATACATATATAGTGTATTTAGTGTAGATACACACTAAAGAAATTTATAAAATCTTAAAAATGAGCAAAGAGTCTGAATAGGCATTTCTCCAAAGAAAATATATAAATGATCAATAAGTACAGGAAAAGATGCTAAAAATCAACAGCTACCATGGAAATGCAAATCAATACCACAATGAAATACCACTTCACATCTCTGGGATGGCCAGAACCAAAAAAAAAAAAAAAAAAAAAAAAAAAAAGAGTGTAAGAGAAGGGAAAAAACTTTAGGTAGAAAGAGTCAAAACAATCTGATTATGCAGTTCCCTGAAATGTAGTCTTTTACTTTGAAGGTAAAGCAACACATTTAACGAAAACTTAGGGTTCTTTATTTATTTTAAACTCCAAAGTTAAGATAAATTAATGCATATAACCAAAATACAGCATAGGAACATACTATCTAGCTACCTTACCCTCTTTTTTTTTTTTTTATCTTCTCATATCTCTGCTGTCTATCACTTGGAAGCTCATCCAGATTCATTGAGGGGCTTAGAACTCTGCATCATGTCCTGCCATCAACATCTCACTTACACCAGTGTCCATGTAAATGACCCCAACATTTCAGTTTCACAGTTTATTGACTTTCAATCAAATAATCTTCACCTTCACTCCACCTTAGTTACCCAGTCCCACAGATACACACCAGATTCTGTCATAACCTGACCTGAATCACACCAAAATATATTATTTTGTTGTTGTTGTAACTTCCTATTCCAGCTTTGTCGCAGACTCAACTCCAACTATACTTACTCTTGTTTCTCAATGTCAGAGATACTCAATCCCTTAATTCCTTTTTTGCAGTGATGCGATCTCGGGTCACTGCAACCTCCACCTCCCGGGTTCAAGTGATTCTCCTCCCTCAGCCTCCTAAGAAGCTGGGATTACAGGCATACATCACCACACCCAGCTAATTTTTGTATTTTTAGGAGAGATGAGGTTTCACTATGTTGGCCAGGCTGGTAGGCTGGTCTCAAACTCCTGACCTCAAGTGATCTGCCCATCTCGGCCCTCCAAAGTGCTGTGATTACAGGCATGAGTCACCACATCCAGTCAATACCTTCATTTTTAACGTCCTTTTTCAGGTTTATCAGCCTTCTCCTGGCCTTATTTTCCTATCTGGACTAGACCACACAGCTGATCACAACTCTCTTGTACTCCAACCAGCAAAACCCAAACTGATACAGTCTCATAAA
>NW_016829374.1:0-2094 GCF_001698545.2 Rhinopithecus bieti | reverse complement strand
TTTTTTCTTTTTACATGTTCTTTAATAGTTTTGGAAGCGTTAAGATGGGCAGATCTGTAAAAGGTCTTATAGAACTCCCCTGGGAAGCCATATAGGTCTACCGCTTTTTTTTGCAGGTGAATTCTTTACAACTGTCTCTATTTGTCTATGAAAAACAGCCTGTATAGTATTTTTATTTTGACTTAAAGTTTGTAATCTATATTTTTAATGAATATTTGTTTTTCTAGATTTTAAAAGGGAATTGCATAGATATGTGCAAAATAGTCTCACATAAAATAATTGATAGTTATTTTCCAATTGTCACTTCTACTTATCTGCACTTGTGGCTCCTTTCTCTGTTTTATTAGGTTATCTAATGATTTATCAATCTTTTGGACTTTTTCCCAATGAAATAACTTGCTTGCTTGACTTTTTATGTATGATTTCTACAGTTTTCTATCTTCTAACTCATTAATTGATTTTATTGTCATTTTCTAATTATTTTTTCTTTTGGTTTATTTTTCACTTTTGCTTCGGTCTTCTAACATTTGAGTAATTTATTTACTTTTACTTTTCAGTTCTGCTTATATAGGTATTGAATTGCATATTTTCCTCTGATAATTGCTTTTGCTATATTTCATTATTGGTATTTACAAGAAATTCTCCAATTATTGTTTTATATTTCTACTTTGACCTAAGAGTTGTTTACTAGCACGTTTTTAAATATTTTTAGGTAAAACTTTTTTTAAATCTTTTTTTTGTTTTATGACAATAGAGAGTTCCATCTGTAACATTTTGATTTTTTAGAATTATTGACGTTTTTACAGCACCCTTATATTCAGTCAGTTTTCACAAATGTTTTATAAGCACTCTAAAACTTCTCTATAATTCAGGGCACAAGGGATAATATTTATCTATATGATATTGATTATGCTGTTTACACCTTCTTTAGACTTTCTAAATTTGTGTCTATTTCAGTGAATTGCATATTGGCATACTAATATATCCCATTATTAGTGTGTCTATGTTTATTTGTCTTCGTACCAACTAGAGTTCCTATTTATAGAAAATTTTGCTTTATATTATGTGCAGAAATATTAATGCCTCATCATTCTGAATTGTAAACTTAGTGATTTAAAGTGTTTATTTGTCTCTTATTTTTGAGTCTGAATTTTACCTTCTTAGCTATCAAGTTCTTGACTGTTACTCTCTTTGTATTTACTTTTGTTTGGTATGAAAACTGGCATCTTTTATTTTTAACCTTTTGAATTTCTGTATGTTAGATGTGTCTTTGTATAAAGTGTAGGCTTGCTTTTACTTTTTTAGTCAATCTAAAACATATTGGTCCTTTATTTTATTTTATTTTTCTTTGAGACAGAGTCTCGCTCTCTCGCCCAAGCTGGGGTGCAGTGGCCGGATCTCAGCTCACTGCAAGCTCCGCCTCCCGGGTTTACGCCATTCTCCTGCGTCAGCCTCCCGAGTAGTTGGGACTACAGGCGCCGGCCATCTCACCCGGCTAGTCTTTTGTATTTTTTTAGTAGAGATGGGGTTTCACCGTGTTAGCCAGGCTGGTCTCCATCTGCTGACCTCGTGATCCGCCCGTCTCGGCCTCCCAAAGTGCTGGGATTACAGGCTTGAGCCACCGCGCCCGGCCTAAACATATTGGTCCTTTAATATGTGAGTCATGATTATTTGTATTTATTAACAACTGTGATATATTTGGTCTCGATTCTGTTCTTTATCAAGCTCTAAAATTTTTCTCTAGATTGTTTTTGTATCCTCCCCCCTCCTTTCTCTCCTTCTCTCTCCCCCTCTTAGGCATTAATGTTGGTAATTAGGAAGATTTTATTTTTTGTTCTAATAATTGCCATTATATTATTCCCTTATATAGTATCTCTTCTTTCAAGATACTTTCTTCTATTTGTTTCTTTTTTTTTTTTTTTTTTTTTGAGACGGAGTCTCGCTCTGTCGCCCGGGCTGGAGTGCAGTGGCCGGCTCTCAGCTCACTGCAAGCTCCGCCTCCCGGGTTTACGCCATTCTCCTGCCTCAGCCTCCCGAGGAGCTGGGACTACAGGCGCCCGCCACCTCGCCCCGCTAGTTTTTATATTTTTTAGT
>NW_016829373.1:5996-7340 GCF_001698545.2 Rhinopithecus bieti | reverse complement strand
CAAATAAAACTATTTATTTATTTATTTATTTATTTATTTATTTATTTATTGAGACAGAGTTTTGCTCTTGTTGCCTAGGCTAGAGTGCAATGGTGCAATCTCGGCTCACTGCTACCTCTGCCTCCCAGGTTCAAGCAATTCTCCTGCCTCAGCCTCCTGAGTAGCTGGGATTACAGGTACCCGCCATCACGCCTGGCTAATTTTTGTATTTTTAGTAGACTCTACTAAACATGGCGGTTTAGTAGAGTCTACTAAACATGGTTTCACCATGTTGGCCAGGCTGGTCTCAAACTTCTGACCTCAGGTGACTCGCCCACCTCAGCCTCCCAAAGTGCTGGGATTACAGGTGTGACCCACTGCGCCCGGCCAAAACATTGTTTTTAAAACATGATTTCTCAGCAGAAATAATGGTAGAGGAAACACAAAGTAATGGCACTGTTACAGTGCGAAAAAGTGACTGCAAAATCACAAGTCCATAGCCAGTGAAAATACTCTTAAAAAATAAAGGTACCATAAAGACATTTCGGGCAAACAAAATCTGAATGAATTTATAGTTAGCTAGCCTGAACTGAGTGGAGTTCTTCAAGCAAAAGGGAACTAATCCCAGATAGACAATAAAAAATGCAGGAATGAATGAGGAGCAATGGACAGATAAACATGTGGGTAAAAAGAAATCAATTTGATTGTAGATAGCAGTAATAGTAAACTTTCATAGAATTAAAATGCGTGATAACACTATGGAATTTGGATGGGGTTCATCCCAATCCCTAATTTCAGGGTTGGGCATGCAATATACTGACCTGGCCAATAAAATACCATGATGACTGGTTAAGTGAGGGGTATATGACCAAAGATGATGCCATAAGAACCAGCAAGTACTAGCCCTAAAATTAATCAAAAGTATCGTGATATAAGCATTCTTTTTTCATTGGGGTTGCTAAACAGCAGGATGTAAGCCTTGAGATTCCAAGCTATCTTAATGTAACAGTGAGATGGCTCATCTGAAATGAATCCAGAACAGAATAAAGCAGAGATGATAGATGGAGAGAGATTGATATAGGATTTAAGTTCCTGGATCCAGCCATATCTGAACCTAGTCCTACCTCTGAAATTTGCAAGTGTATGTGTCAACTTCTTTCTTTCCTTTTTAACAGTGAACACAATAATGGAAAATGAGGGTGTAATTGAAGTTAAAGAGCTTTTGGATTAAAATATTATTGGAAAAGTGGGAAAAGATAATTAGTATTAGGCCCCAGTAAGTCGAAGATGCATGTGTAATCTCTAAGGTAACCACTAAAAAGTAAAAAAAAAAAAAAAAAAAAAAAAAAAAAAAAAAAAAAAAAA
>NW_016829373.1:0-1124 GCF_001698545.2 Rhinopithecus bieti | reverse complement strand
TTTTTTTTTTTTTTTTTTGAGATGGAGTTTTGCTCTTGACACCAAGGCTGGAGTGCAATGGTGCAATCTTGGCTCACTGTGACCTCCGCCTTTTGGGTTTTAAGTGATTCTCCTGCCTCAGCCTCCCGAGTAGGTGGGATTACAGGTATGCGCCACCATGCCCAGCTAATTTTGTATTTTTAGTAAATTTTGTGTTTTTAGTAGAGATGGGGTTTCTCCATGTTGGTCAGGCTGGTCTTAAACTCCTGACCTCAGGTGATCTGCCCGCCTCAGCCTCCCAAAGTGCTGGGATTACAGGCGTGAGCCACTGCGCCGGACCTAAACTGTTTTTTGTTTGTTTGTTTTTTTACTGTACCTTTTCTATGTTTAGATAGACAGATACTCACCATTGTGTTACAATTGCCTACAGTATTCAGTACAGTAAAATGCTGTACAGATTTGTAGCCTAGGAGCAATAGTTTATACACTATAGCCTAAGTATATAGTAGGCTATACCATCTAGGTTTGTGTAAGTATACTCTATAATGTTCACACAACAACAAAATCACCTAATCGCACATGACTGTATATGGAATGAAAGACAGAGAGGGAGGTTGGTTAATTTTGTTATACACACGCGCACACACGACACACACACACACACATAAACACTCTACTCAATGACAGAATATGCATTATTTTCAAACACAAATGTAACATTTACCAAAATTGACCATATACTAGGTCCTAAAGTGAGTATCAACAAATTTCAAAGGATTCAAATTATTCGGAGTATGTTCTCTCACCACCATAAAAGCAAGCCAGAAGTCCATAACACAAAGGTGACTAGGAAATTATTGACCGGGCACTTTGGCTTACGCCTGTAATCCCAGCACTTTGGGAGAGCGAGGCAGGCAGATCGCTTGAGCTCAGGAGTTCAAGACCAGCCTGGGCAACATGGCAAAACCCCATCTCTACCCAAAATCCCAAAATACAAAAATTAGCTGGGTGTGATGGTGCACACCTGTAGTGCCAGCTACTCAGGAGGCTG
The DNA here is from genome assembly GCF_001698545.2 of Rhinopithecus bieti. NCBI lineage: Eukaryota > Metazoa > Chordata > Mammalia > Primates > Cercopithecidae > Rhinopithecus > Rhinopithecus bieti. The sequence goes on along the minus strand of NW_016829373.1, from coordinate 94 downwards.
AGGTGGGAGGGTCACTTGAGCCCAGGAGGGAGAGGTTGCAGTGAGCAGAAATCATGCCACTGCACTCCAGCCTGAGCGACAGTGTGAGACCTTG
>NW_016829372.1:0-1623 GCF_001698545.2 Rhinopithecus bieti | reverse complement strand
GAGACAGGGTTTCACCATGTTGGCCAGGCTGGTCTCGAACTCCTGATCTCAGGTGATCTACCCGCAGAAGTATAAGCAATCTTTATTTTTATGCTTTTCTAAGTTTTCTAAATTTGTTTCTGATTATACACAAAATAAGTGTTATTTATCTAAAGCAATATGTCATATACACATATAAACTACAGCAGCTGTCCCAACACTCTCTCTCTCTCTCTAATATACATATATGCATACTATATGTGTATATATGTATATCATATATATTTATGTTAGAGAGTGTTGCGACAGATGCTATAGTTATCTGTAATATATCTATATAGTGGGTATATATACCCACACACATATACATATATACTCAACATAGTGAGACCCTCGTCTCTAAATATATATATGTAATATTCCATCTCTAAAAATATATATATTACATATATATAGAGAAAGACTGGGGTCTCACTATGTTGCCTAGGCTGGTCTCAAACAACTGGGCTCAAGCAATCTGCTCGCCTCAGCCTCCCAAAGTGCAGGGACTACAGGCGTATGACATCATGCCTAGCTAATTTTTTATTTTTTAATTCTTTGTAGAGAAGGGGGTCTCCTTATGTTGCTCAGGCTGGTCTCAAACTCCAGGGCTCAAGCGATTCTCCTGCATCAGCCTCCCAAAGCTCTGGGATTACAGGCATTAGCCACAGCATCCAGCCTTTCTATTTGTATCAGAACTGAACTAAAAGTTCTATTTCACAAGGCCAGAACATGTTACTATTTTAAAGCTTTACCCAAAGTACCAAGAATTTTTGCCAGACTATTTTTAAGCCTTAATATTACAAAGTGATTCATAATTATATTTCTAAAACTCAATTTCATATCTACAATTATATATATGTATGGAAAAAAATCTCAAATGACATATGCCAAAATATTAACAATATTAACAATGGTGAAATAACAGGTGATTTTTATTTATTTACTTTTTGGTGTTTTCTCATTTATTTTGCAACAAGTATGTAATCCATTATATTCTAATTTTCTTTTCTCTTTTATTCCTTTTTTTCGTTGAGACGGAGTCTCGCTCTGTTGCCCAGGCTGGAGTGCAGTGGCAGGATCTCAGCTCACTGCAGTATCCACCTTCTGGGTTCAAGCAATTCTCCTTCCTCAGCCTCCTAAGTAGCTGGGATTACAGATGCACACCACCATGCCTGGCTAATTTTTGTATTTTAGTAGAGGCGGGGGTTTCACTATGTTGGCCAGGCTGGTCTCGAACTCCTGACCTCGTGAATTCCTGACCTCAGCCTCCCAAAGTGCTGGGATTACAGGCGTGAGCCACCGCACCCGGCTATATTCTAATTTTCTTACTTCAGGGGAGGTGCTGAATTTGATGAAAATTAATACTTCTACACTTTGGGGCAGGAGTACACATGTAGACATATACTATTTCTGGAGTTCTTCACCTTGAATTTTACTGTCACCCTCTCTCTAATGTTTTCCTTCTCAGTAAATTATATCAAATATTAACAGTAATCAAGCTCTACTGGTTCAACCTAGGATCCAAACCATAACTGAAGTTAGATCAAATTAAAAACAATCAAACTCAAACTTGATTGTCACTATTTATTAAAAAATAATGCA
>NW_016829371.1:1601-7871 GCF_001698545.2 Rhinopithecus bieti | reverse complement strand
TAAAATATAAATTAATTTCTCCCTTTTGAAAATAAGTTGACCTTTGAACAACACAGATTTGAACTGTGTGGGTCCATTTACACACAGATTTTATTTCTCTGCCACTCCTGAGACAGCAAGACCCACCCCTTCTCTTACTCTCGCTCTGTCTATTCAACATAAAGACAATGGGGATGAAGACTTTTGTGATGATCCACTTCCACTTAATCAATAGTAAATTTTCTCTTCCTTATGATTTCCTTAATAACATTTTCTTTTCTCTAGCTTACTTTATTTTAAGAATGCAGTATATAATCATAGGACACACAAAATACTTGTTGATTTTATATTATTGACAAAGCATCTGGTCAAAAGTAGACTATTAATAGCTGAAATTTGGGTGAGTCAAAAGTCATACTGAAATTTTGACAGCACAGGGGTCAGCACCCCAATCTCTGATTTGTTCATGATTCAACTGTATTTTATTTCTCTTTATTCTAAAGATGTTCTTATAAGACATGATATGGTTTGGCTCTGTGTCTCCACCCCAATCTCATCTGGAATTGTAATCCCCTGTGTTTGAGGGAGGGACCTCGTAGCAGGTGACTGTGTCATGGGGCAATTTCCCCATGCTGTTCTCATGATAGTGAGGGAGTTCTCACAGGATCTGATGGTATCGAAAGTGGCAGTTTCCCTTGCATGTTGTCTCTCTCCTGCCGCCTTGTGAAGAAGGTGCCTGCTTCCCCTTTGCTTTCCACCATGATTGTAAGTTTCTTAAGGCCTCTCCAGACATGCAGAACTGAGTCAATTAAACCTATTTTGTTTATAAATTATCCAGTCTCAGGTAATACCTTTATAGCAGTGTGAAAATGGACTAATACAGGGCACCAACTAGCAATACCCATAGAAACGTACCATTGTTTTCCAGAATTTTACTAGTGTTACTATATTTGTCTTGGGTGCCATGAGGTATTCATAGATTATGACCATTCCACTCCAATTCCTTTTATTATTGCAGTTATTTCCAAAGATGTGTGTGTGTGTGTGTGTGTCTGTGTGTGATCTGTGTGTTTCTGAAATTTTATATGTTATGTATTCTATGTGATTATATATACCATTAGTGAGGCCTGGTTTCAAGCCAGAATTCTGTGTCTTGTTTTCAGAAACCAAATCCCATATTATGGCCTTGGACGTGAGGGTCTGCATGAGTGTTTCATATTCTTCATGAAACAGTGCTTGATTTCTCATCAATATGAGGCAGTGAGCTCACATTTTGACAAATGTCTCTATTCCAAGGAGGCAGTATGTGATAAATCGTAAAATAGAAAACAAAATTGCATAGCCAGTCTAAAAGTAACAAAATAAAACCATCAAGGATCATAAAGAGAAGAGTAAGACAGTTTTACTGATTTTAGTTTTTTCAGTTTCTATGAGGTAAATCTGATAAGTCCTCTTTGTATTTGGAGGAATGGGAGGACTTTTCACATTCCATGCTTGAATTCTAAGGCTGAGAGGTGTTTTCTCCACTTTTGAAAGGAGACTGAAACACTCTTGTGGAGTCACTGTTTGTCCAACAAAACCCCATGCTGATGAACTGCATAAAGTTTCCAGTTGACAGAGATAGGGTTTCCAGTATCCCCAAGATCATAGCAGGAACAGAAACCAGAGATGACCATATCCAATATAGTTCTGGAGGAGGCAGCAGGGGAAGGGGCTTCTAGAAGCCTGTGGACCAGGTAGAAACAATTATAAAATCTCTACATAGAAGACTACATAGAGAGGAGATGAATTACTTTGTACTATAGGTATAACAAATTACCACAAATTTAGCAGCTTAAATTTATTTATTTTAATGTTTTATCTTATACTTCTGTAGATGAGAAGTCTGAACAGGCTCAAGTGTCTTATTTGCTTAGGGTCTCATTAGTCAAAATTAAGATCCCAAGCTGGGTTGAGATCTTATCTGGAGAGTCTGAGGGAGAATCTGCTTCCAAGCTCATTCAGATTGTTGGAGAAATTAAGTTCTGTTTGGTTGTAGCACTGAAGCATCCTTTTGGTTTTTGGATGTCAGCTAGGGGTCATTCTCAGATTCTAGAAGCCAATTGCAATACACGGATCTTGGCCCCTACCATTTACAAGGCTAGGAATGGTGTGTTGAATTATCTTCATGCCTCAAATCTCTCTGAATTTTTCTCCTGCCTTCTTCTTTTGCCACCAGCTGAAGAAAATCCTCTGTTTTTAAAGGCTCATGTAACTACATTAGGACAACCTAGATAATTTTTTTAAGGGAACCTATGCCATAACATAACACAAGTACCGGGGTGACATCTCATAATATTCGCAGATTTCAAGAAATATAGCCTGGACTCTTGGGGCTGTATTTGTTTCCTGTAGGTGCTATAACAAATTATCTCAAGTATGGTGCCTGAAAACAAGAAAACTTTACTCTGTCACATTTCTAGAGGGTACAAGTCTGAAATCAAGGTATTTCCAGGCTAATAGTCCCCCTAGAGGCTCCAGAAGAAAATAACAAAAAAAAATCCCTGTCTTCTTCCAGTTTGCAATGGCTGTTGGCCTTCCTTGGCATTCTAAAATTCTAATCATCACATCGATGGAACTGGATGTGGGATGTGAGAAGGGCAAAAAGTTCTCCCTCAAAAGTTCAGTGGTAAAACTCTATACAGGATGTGAACAAAGAGAACAGAAGAATCTTTACACCGTTAGTACTGAAGTATAACTGGACAGGACACAAGAATGAGGCAGAAAAGAAGTCCTAGAATCTCAGTCGAGTGCTGTGTTTAAGCAGTATTATGTAGATGGGGCAAAGAGGAGGAAGCCTGCACCATCAGCACTGTGATCATATGGTAAGGTGGACAGAACAAGTTTGTAGCTGGTTCGTACTTGGGTTGGCAATGTAAACAAGATCAAGGAAAGCAGCATCAGTGCCATGGTGTAAATGCACAGTGGATCTGAATAGCAAGGGAGGATCCTCCCACCATTAATACGGTGGTGTGCCCAGACAGGGCATGTGAGAGGGGCAACAGGACAGGAGGGAGTCACCATCTCTTCAGTGCTATTGTATAACTGGGTTCAGAATCTGAACAGAGTGAAGAGGAGCATCCCGACACTGTCAGGGGACTCATTAAATGGAAAGGGAAATTGAAGCTGTGAGGATGGGAAAACCTAGGCCATTGTGTAAGTGAACAGAGAGTGTGAAAGGAGTAAATAGATCCTCACACTGTCAATGCATGCTGTGCTAGGCCAGAGGAGGAAAACAGAGCAGAGCTGAGCATATCCATACTATCATTGTAATCATGTAACCAGGGCAAAGAGGATAAGACCTGACTCATGAATGCAATGATGTAACAGCACAGGGGAAGTAAAAGGCCTGAAAAGGTAGAACCTGCACAACCACTACAGTTGAGTAACTGCACTGAAGCCAAGGATGAGGCAAACAGTAGAAGTGCAGAGCATCAGTGCTATGGTGTAACCTGGGAAAGGATGTGACAATGTGAAGAGGAGCAGCCCTCAGACATCACTGCAGGGGTCCAGTTTGACAGGGGTTATTTACAGGCAAATAAGAGGGCTGCCAACATTAGTGCAGTGGAGCAACTGGGCAGGGACCTAATGCATTGCTGTGCCTGACTCAGCATTCCTGCCTCTATATTATTTGGGGGCAGCCCAAGGTGACTTTGATACAAGACAGGGCAATCGCTTCCTGAGTCAACAAGAATTGGAGTGCCGCTTTACAATGCCCTAGGAGAATTACAAGTGTGCCTTCAAGATGCCATTATTTATAGTCATAGTGTCATAAAACATTTCATCTGAGAGCCTGTTCTGCTTTCCAGGGTGTGAGGTGACCTGCCGGACACTACCAAGATAGTGGAAAACCAATTCTCCTGCCATCCTGCTCAGAGCCTGTCTTGTGTTTCTCTGCTAATATATATCGCTGAAAACTATGAAAGCAGAGGTCCTAATCTTCAGATAGTGTAATTGTCTAAGATATATACTCTTGTATAAATATACACAATGGTTACACTCCAGAATACTAGATGACTAAAGTGGGAACCAAGTCAATGACCCAAATCCAGCCCAGACCATAGTGACTAAATGTCATCATGGACTGTCTGGCAGCCTTGACAAATTGAGTTTCAGCAGAAAAAAGAATGGGTCACAAAACAACCTTTGCCACAACTGGCACCTTATTGACAGTTTCTTTTGCCATGGCCAGGAAATCAATGGGCTGTGAACACTCAACGATCCTCTTACCCTTGGAAGTGATCCCTGCAGGCCAACCTGCGGGATGTTAGCGGAATGGCTTGTAAGAACACACACCAATCCTGGCTGCTTCTCCTTCTGCTCTGGGAGCAGAGGGGCTGCCCTGGATTCAAGTTTGTGGACCTGACATCGGAAAGAATTACCTTGTTTACCACAGAGCCATCTACATCGCCAGTTGTCTTTCTCAGCACATCACTGTGCTATGTTAAATGTGCCCAACTTAAATTGAAAAAGATATGCTACATCAATGTTCATGGGTGTAAACTCTAAGCTTTTTAATTTATTTATTTTGGGTGGGGGCATGGTGCTCATGAAGAAAGAAGAGGGAGTAAGTTTAGGGGACAGAGTGGGGTAACCTTGAGACATATAGTCAAGGTTCAGGAAGCCCACCATACACAGTGCGGTTTGTTCATTGCAAAAATTGCCCAGTCATGGAGGTGTGGGGTTGCTAAAATCCAGCCCATCACCCACTCCAACATCAAAACCTCCTGCTGTGTCTGCAGGGTGGGGCACTTCTGTCTAAGTTCTCTTCTCACAGGGGGAAACATTTTTTATAGAGTGGGGTGGGGGCATTTCTAGTTCTTTCTCCTAAAGACAGTACATTTTCATTCTGAGGAGCTGTCTTTTTCTCATTCATTTCCCCAGAGAACTTTTATTTCTTATAAACTCTTCCTGCTGAGAGCCTTTCCTTCTCACAATGAATCCAGCAACCTACTCACCCAGCCTGACAACAGAGAACACTTTCTCTAATTCACACAAAGATGCCATATAAGTTGCTGGTGACCTGGAGTCTGCGGCACCAAAGGGAACTCCTGATACAGGGATGCTCACTCATTCTGGCACATACCAGACTAGTTAATACACTGAGGCTGTTCTGGGATACCTACATGCTCTACAGGAGCCCTCCACTGCCCCTGCTACCCTCACCCCTTCTCCAGGGCCTAGTAACCACAGAGTTAGTGCCTCACACAGCTGGTGCCCTGAATCCAGCTCTACCTGTTGGTCAGTGTTTGCACCGTATTTGTTGTGAAATACTTCTAATAACATTCTTGATGACAGGCTCCAGAACCCCCCTCGATTTCTGAGCCCCATGAACCCCATTCCCCTCTCCTAGGATATTTTGTTCACTGGTTGACACTGGTTTAGTCCAGTCTTGGACTCCATGACTACCTGCATGTCTACAACTATTCTCCCTCTCTCTGGGTTCCTAAGCTACAGACATCCCTGAGAGGCAGCTGTGGCAGTTGTCCAGGAGAGGCACTGCCAGGCTGCCAAAGAAACTTTGCTGAAGAAACCAGCCCCTCCCTGACAGACTGTGCTATCTCTCAGGAGCTATGAGAAAAAGTATAAGTCTCAATGGAAGGGAACACAGTTAAGGTCTTAATGAACGAAGATGGTCACACTTTTTGAAAGCATGCTATCAGCAGCCCTTTTACCTGCCAATGTATCACTGCCCTGCTGAGTCTATCTGATGTATTTCCTCTGCACCTGAGGACATGATTCTTACATTTTGCTGCTGAACACAAGGCAATTCTTGGATGAGGTCTTTGGTTTTAGAAAAATTTACTATGATTCGGATATGTTAAAAATTTGGTGCACTGTCATCACTCAGCCACTGGCTTCTGTGCACTCCCTTCCTCTCTTGTTGCAACACAGTTCTTTGTAAATCACACCTAATTTTAAATACTGAGCATATGGTCTGTTTTGACAACAAGATTAGTCCAAGAGCTGAAAAAAGAAACATTCCCAAAATGCCTTTTATATCCAACAGCCACCTGTGGTAGGAAGAAAAGATAGAGACATTTCCAACCCTGGGTGTAGAATCTCATCTGCAGAGACAAAGGCTGTTGAAGACTAAGCTCTGATTTTTTTTTTTTTAATCTTGTCCAAATTCCTATCTAAGGGGTCTGAGGAGTCATCCCCTACAAACAATAAATTCTCATCAGATGTTTTGTTTTGTTTCGTTTTGTTTTTTTAACCCTGTGCATCATGACTTACTTTCCAACCTGACTC
>NW_016829371.1:0-1283 GCF_001698545.2 Rhinopithecus bieti | reverse complement strand
ATTAACTACAAGTCTTGCACTTTTAAAGATCTGAATAGGAAACATTTGTCATCTATTGTCTCTAAAGGCAGCCACTATAAGACTTCCAAATAACCTTGGTCTACACAATCTTTTATCTTAACCTGAACATTTCCTTTCTATTGATCCCAAGTCTTCAGACAGACTCAACCAATTGTCAATCAGAAAACCTTTACATTTACCTATAGCCTAGAAGCTCCCGCTTTGAGCTGTCCGACCTTTCTGGATCAAACCAATGCATTTCTTAAATATATTTGATTGATGTTTCATTCCTCCCTAAAATGCAAAAAACCAAACTGCACCCCAACCACCTTGGGCACATGTTCTCAGGACCTCCTGAGGGCTGTGTCATGGGCCATGGTCACTCATATTTGGATCAGAATAAATCTCTTCAAATATTTTACAGAATTTGACTCTTTTCATTGACACTGGCATGGCTCCTCGTTCTCCCATTATAAGCTGTCTTCACCAAGGTCCCCAGGCCTTGACTACCTCTCTATGCTGCTTTAGTGAGAATAGCTGTTGATCTGTCCATTCCCAGGCCCTCTGAACTACCAGCCACTAACATATGGACTCTTCTGCTGAAATCTGTCCTGGCTGCTTGTAGCAGATCCTTTTGATGCTCCATCCACATCCCCATCCTCTGGTGCCTTACCACTGCAGTGCAAGCTCTGGGACTTCCAACTGCCCGAGGATGTTTCTCAACAACCAAATTCCACCCTGCCCACACAGGGCAGCTGTGCGAGCCAGAGGATTAATGTCGTGGAAGGCAGCATTCAACCAATGACTGATGGAAACTGGTGTCTAAATAGTCTTGCTCCCTTGCCCCTGAGAAGAGAGAACTCTGAGGTGCATGTACTACACTGACACCCAGAGTTTCCCAGTGGGATCAAGCTCCAGTAATCAATCCACAGTGGTGACTTGCCTGATAGTATACCTTCTGTTGGTGGTTTTCCCTTCTTTGTCTTGCTCCTGGCTCCTGTGTTTAGTTATAACTACTGTACTTCAGTCCTGTCTCAGGTCTGCTTCTAAGGCATCCAAATGCAGACACAGCTTCAGTGTTCTCATCCAGTGTTAGATAACTGGCCCTCCTAGTCATTACTTTAAATTATCTCTAAATTATTTATTATGCCTAATACAATGTAGATGTTAGGTAGTTGTTATACAGTACTTTTTGTTTTATTTTTATTGTTGTATTGTTAATTTTATTTATTTATTTTTTTTTAAATTTTCCGTATGAAATTTATTTTTTTTTATTTTTTATT
>NW_016829370.1:32699-47471 GCF_001698545.2 Rhinopithecus bieti | reverse complement strand
TGCTGACAAAGAAAATATGCTCATATAGAAACTAGAAAGAAGCTTTCTGAGAAACCGTTTTGTAATATGTCACTTCATCTCAGAGTATTACATGATTCTTTTCATGGATAATAATGGTAGCACTGTTTTTGGGGAATATGAGAAGGGATATTTTTGATCACATTGAAGACTATGGTGACAAAGAAATATCCTGAGATAAAAGCTAGAAGGAAGCTTTATGAGACAATTCCTGGTGATGCTTGAATTCCTGTCACCGATTTACAAGGTTCTTTTTATGGAACAGTTTCCTAACACTGTTTTGAGGAATCTGCAAAGGGATATTTGGGAACATATTGAGGCCTATAGTGAAAAAGGAAATATCCTCAGATAACAACTAGAAAGAATCATTCTGAGAAACTACTTTGTGATGTGTGAATTCATCCCACCAAGTTACACATTTCTTTTCATGAATTAGTTTACTAACATTGTCTTCATGGAATCTGCATAGGGACATTTGGTAGTGCTTTGAGGTCTATAATATAAAAGGAAATATCATCAGAAAAAAAACAAGAAAGAAGCTTTGTGAGAAACTTCTTTGTGATGTGTGAATTTATCTCATATAGTTACACCGCTCTTTACATTGAGCAGTTTGATAACACTGTTTTCGTGTAATCTGCAATAGGATATTTGGTAGCACATTGAAGCCTATGGTGACAAAGGAAATATCCTCCGATAAAAAACAAAAAGACACTTTCGGATCAACTGTTTTGTGATGTTTGAATTCATCTCACAGAGTTACACCTTTCTTTACATGGAGCAGTTTTCTAACACTGTTTTCGTGGAATCTGCAAAGGGATATTAGGGAGCACATTGAGGCCTATAGTGAAAAAGGAAATATTCTCAGATAAAAAACGAGAAAGAAGCATCCTGAGAAGCGACTTTGTGATGTGTTAATTCATCTCACACTGTTACATGATGCTTTTTATGGATCATTTGGCAACACTGTTTTTGGGGAATCTGAGAAGGCATATTATGGATCTCATTGAAGGTAGTTTTTGAAAGTTTTTGATATTTTGGATGCATTGGACGTAGTATATTTCCTTTGTCACAGAGTTACACCATTCTTTTCATGGAGCAGCTTGTTAACACTGCTTTTGTGGACTCTGCAATAGGATATTTGGGAGCTCATTTAAGCCTATGGTGACAAAGGAAATATCCTCAGATAAAAAGCACAAAGAAGATTTCTGAGACACTGCTTTGTGATTTCTGAATTCATGTCATGGAGTTACACTCTTCTTTTCATTGAGTAGTTTGCTAACACTCTTTTGTTGGAATCTGCAATGGTATATTTTGGAGAGCATTGAACTTTATGCTGACAAAGTAAATATCCTTAGACAAAAACTAGACAGACACAAGATTTCTGAGAAACTGCTTTGTGATGTGTTATCTCATCTCATAGTGTTTCACCTTTCTGTTCATGCTGCAAACTGGTAACACTGTTTTTGGGGATTCTCTGAAGGGATATTTGGGATCGCATTGAAGCCTATGGTGACAAAGGAAATAACCTCAGATAAAAACTAGAAAGAAGCTTTCTCCGAAACTTCTTTGTGATGCATGGATTAATCACACAGAGTTACACTTTTCTTTCCATGAAGCAGTTTACTAACACTCTTTTCATCAAATCTGCAAAGTGATATTTGGGAGCACATTGAGGCCTATGGTGAAAAGGGAAATATCCTCAGATAAAACTAGAAAGACACTTTCTGAGAAACTGGTTTTTGATGCATGAATTCATCTCACAGTGTTACACTGTTCTGTCCATGGAGCGGTTTGCTAACACTGTTTTATTTTAACTTTTAACCTGCAATGGGCTATTTTGGAGCACACTGAAGCTGTTGGTGACATAGGAAATATCCTCATAGAAAAAGTAAAAAGAAGCTTTCTGAGAAACGTCTTTGTGAAGTGTTACTTCAACTCAGAGTTACACGATTTTTTCATGGATAAGTTTGGTAGCACTGTTTTTCGGGAATCTGAGAATGGATATGATGGATCCCATTCAAGCCTATAGTGACAAAGGAAATATCCTTAGAAAAAAATCTAGAAAGAAGCTCTTGGAGAAAGTTATTTGTGATGTGTGAATTCATCTCACCGAAGAGTTACACTGTTCTTTACATTGAGCAGCTTGTTAATTCTCTTTTCTTGGAATCTGAAATGGGATATTTCAGAGCACATTGAAGCTTATGTTGATAAATGAAATATCCTCATATATAATCTAGAAAGACGCTCTCTGGGAAACCGCTTTGTGATGTGTTCATTCATCTCACAGAGTTACATGAAACCTTTCATGGATCAGTTTGGTAGCACTGTTTTTGAGCTGTCTTCAAAGGGATATTTTGGAGCGCATGAAGCCAATGGTGTGAAAGGAAATACCCTGAGATAAAAACTAGATGGCCGGGCGTGGTGGCTCAAGCCTGTAATCCCAGCACTTTGGGAGGCCGAGACGGGCGGATCACGAGGTCAGGAGATCGAGACGCATCCTGGCTAAACTAACACTGTGAAACCCTGTCTCTACTAAAAAATACAAAAAAAAAAACTAGCCGGGCAAGGTGGCGGGCGCCTGTATTCCCAGCTACTTGGGAGGCTGAGGCAGGAGAATGGCGTGAACCCAGGAGGCGGAGCTTGCAGTGAGCTGAGATCCGGCCACTGCACTCCAGCCCCGGGGATAGAGTGAGACTCTGTCTCAAAAAAAAAAAAAAAAAAACTAGATAGAAGCTTTCTGTGAAATTTCTTTGTGATGGGTGAATTCATCACACTGAGTTACACCTTTGTTTTCTTTGAGCACATTGATAGCACTGTTTTTGTGGAATCTGCAAAGTGGTATTTGAGAGCTCCTTGAGCCCTATGGAGAAAAAAGAAATAACTTCAGATAAAAACTGTAGAGAAGCTTTTTGAGAATTATTTTTGTGATGTGTGTATTCGTCTCAGAGAATTTAGCATTTTTGTTGATTGAGCATTCTGGCATCACTGGTTTTTGGTATCTGAGAAGAGATACATGGGAGCACATTGAAGATTATTGTAAAAAAAGGAAGTATCCTTAGATTTAAACTAGAAAGAAGCTTTCTGAGAAACTGCTTTGTGATGGGTGAATTCATCTCACAGAGTTACAACTTTATTTTCTTTGAGCAGTTTGGTAACACTGCTTTGGGGAATCTGCAAAAGGATATTCGGGAGCACATAGAGTCCAATGGTGAAAAAGGAAATAACTGCAGGTAAAAACTGGAGAGAAGCTTTCTGAGAAACCCTTTGTGATGTGGGTATTTATCTCATAGAGTGAACGTTGCTGTTAATCTGAGAAGCGATTCTTTGGATCACATTGAAGCCTAGGGTGAAAAAGGAAATATACTCAGATAGAAACTAGAAAGAAGTTTTCTGAGAAAGTTATTTGTAATGTGTGAATTCATCTCACAGAGTTACATCATACTTTTCATTGAGGAGTTTGGTAACAAAGTTTTTGTGGAATCTGCAATAGGATATTTGGGAGTGCATTAAAGGCTATGGTGACAAAGGAAATATCCTCAGATAAAAACTGGAAAGAATCTTTCTAAGAAACTGCTTTTTTGGTTTGTGAATTCATCTCACAGAGTTACACGATTTTTTTCATGGATCAGTTTGGTAGCACCACTTTTGGGGAATCTGAGAAGGGATATTTGGGATCACATTGAAGCTTACGGTGACAAAGGAAATATCCTCAGATAAAAACTAGAATGAAGCTTTCTGAGAAAGTTCTTTGTGATCTGTGAATTCATCTCTCAGAGTTACACCATTCTATTCATTGACCAGTTTGATAACACTGTGTTCATGGAATCTGCAGCAGCATATTTGGGAGTATGTTGAAGCCTGTGGTGACAAAGGGAATATCATCAGACAAAAACCTACAAGCATTTTCTGGAAAAGTGCTTTGTGATGTGTGAATTCATCTCACAGAGTTACACTGTTCTATTCGTTGAGTTGTTTCCTCACACTTTTTTCTTTAAATCTGCAATGGAATATTTTCGAGCGCATTGACACTTATGGTGACAAAGGAAATATCCTCAGACAGAAACTAGATCAAAGCTTTCTGAGAAACTTCTTTGGGATTTTTTTAGCTCATTTCAAAGAGTTACACCTCATTTTTCATGCCACAGTTTGGTAGCACTGTTTTGTGGGGATCTGAGAAGGGATATATTGGATTGCATTGAAACTTATGGAGACCAAAGAAGTATCCTCAGTAACATCTAGAGAGAAACTTTTTGAGAAACTTCTTTGGAATGTGTGAATTCATCTCAGAATTTTGCCGTTCTTTTCATTGAGTAGTTTGCTAACACCTTTTTTGTGGGATCTGCAATGGGATATTCCAGAACACACGGAGGATTATGGTGAAAAAGGAAATAATCAGAAAGACGCTTTCTGAGAAACATCCTTAGGATGTTTACATTCATCTTACAGAGTTATACCATTCTTGTCATGCAGCAGTTTGGGAGCACTGTTTTTGGGGAATCTGAGAAGGGATATTTTGGATTGCATTGAAGCCTATTTTGACAAAGGAAATATCCTCAGATGAAAGCTAGAAAGAAGCTTTCTGAGAAATTTCTTTGTGATGAGTGAAATCATTGCACAGAGTTACATGATTCATTTCTTGGAGCAGTTTGCTAACGCTGTTTTCATGGAATCTGCAATAGGATATTTGGGAGTGCATTGAAGCCTTTGGTGACAAAGGAAATATCCTCAGACAGAAACCAAAAAGAAGCTTTCTGAGAAACTGCTTTCTGATGTGTCAATTCATCTCACAGATTTACACCGTTGTTTTCATCTAGTAGTTAGTTAACACTGTTTTCGTGGAAACTGCAAAGGAATATTCACAAGTGCATTGAGGCCCATGGTGTAAAAGGAAATACCCTCAGACGAAAACTAGAAAAAGTATTTCTGAGAAACTGCTTTGTGATTTGTGAATTCATCCCACAGATACACAATTCTTTTCATGGAGCAGTTTGGTAGCACTGTTTTTGGGGAATCTGGGAAGGTATATTTTTGATCAAAATGAAGCCTAGGGTGACAAAGGAAATATCCTCAGATTAAAACCAGAAAGAAGTTTTCTCAGAAGCTTCTTTGTGATGTGTGAATTCATTTGACAGAGATACACGATTCTTTTCATGGAGCAGTTTGCTAAGACTGTTTTCCTGAAATCTGAAAAGGGATATTTGGGAGTGCATTGAGGTCTAGGGTGAAAAAGGAAATATCCTCACATAAAAATTAGAAAGATGCATTCTGAAAAACTGTATGTGTTGTGTAAATTCATCTCACAGAGTTACACTGTTCTTTGCATTGTGCAGTTTGCTTACTCTGTTTTCTTGGAATCTGCAATCTGATATTTCAGAGCGCATTGAAGCTTATGGTGACAGAGGAAATATCCTCAGATAAAAACTACAAGGAAGCTTACTGAGAAACGACTTTGTGATATTTTAATTTATCTAACTCAGTTACATGATTCTTTACATGGAGCAGTTTGGTAGCACTGTTTCTGGTGAATCTGAGAAGGGATACTTTGAATGGCATTTGAACCTATGGTGACAAAGAAAATACAATCAGATATAGAGTAGAAAGAAACTTCCTGAGAAATTGCTTTGTGATGTGTGAATTCACCTCACACAGTTACACTGTTCTTTTTATTTAGCAGTTTGCCAGCACTCTTTTCTTGCAATCTACAATGGGATATTTTGGAGCATTTTGAAGCTTATTGTAGGAAAAGAAATATCCTCAGAAATAACGAGAAAAAAAGCTTTCTGTGAATTCGCTTTATAATTGGTGAATTCATCTCTCAAGATTTCACGATACTTTTCATGGAACAGTTTGGTAGCACTGCTTTTGGGGAATCCTAGAAGGGATATTTTGGATTGCTTTGAAGTCTATGGAGACAAAGGAAATATCCTCTGAAAAAAAAGTAGACATAACCTTTATGAGAAAGTTCTTTGTGATGTGAGAATTCATCACACAGTGTTACAGCTGTCATTTCACGGAGCAGTTTGCTAATACTGTTTTTATGGAATCTGCAAAGTGATATTTTGGTGTGCATTGAGGTTAAAAGAGAAATATCCTCAGATAAAAACTAGAAAGAAGCTTTCTGAGAAACTGCTTGGTGATGCATGAATTCATCTCTCATAGTTACACTGTTCTTTTCATTCAGCAGTTTACCTACACTGTTTTCTTGGAATCTGCAAAGGGATATTTGGGAGCACATTGAGGCCTATGATGAAAAGGAAATATCCTCAAAACTAGAAGTAAACTTTCGAGAAACTGCTTTGTAATTTTGATTTCATCTCATAGAATTACACCATTCTTTTTATTGCACAGATTGCTAACACTCTTTTCCTGGAATCAGCAAAGGGATATTTCGTAGAGCATAGAAGCTTATGGTGAGAAGGAAATATCCTCGGACAAAAATTAGAAAAAATCTTTCAGAGAAAGATGTTTGTGATTTGTGAATTCATCTCACAGAGTTACATGATCCTTCTCATGGATCAGTTTGGTAGCACTGTCTGTTGGGAATCTGAGAAGGGATGTTTTGGTTCACATTGAATCCCAAGGTGACAAAGGAAATATCCACATTTAAAACTAAAAGAAGTTTTCTTAGAAACCGCTTTGAGATGTGTTAGTTCATTTCACACCATTACATGATTCCTTTCATAGAGCAGTTTGGTGATTTTGTGTTTGGGGAATCTGAAAAGGGATAATTTGGATCGTATTGAAGCCTATGGTGACAAAGTAAATATCCTCAGATTAAAACTATAAAGAAGCTTTCTGAGTAACTTCTTTGTGAGGTGGGAATTCATCTCACAGTGTTACACCTATCTTTTCATGGAGAAGTTTGCTACCACTCTTTTCATGGAATCTGCAAAGGGATATTTGGGAGTGCATTGTGGCCTATAGTGATAAAGGAAAGTCTATGGTGACAAAGCAAATATAGTCAGATAAAAATTAGAATAAAGCTTTCTAAGAAACTTCTTCATGATGTGTGAATTCATCTCACAGAGTTACACGATTCTTTTCTTGGATAAGGTTGCCAACACTGCTCTCGTGGAATCTGCAAAAGGGTATTTCCAAGCACATTGAAGCCTACATAATCAAAGGAAATATCCTGAGGCAAAAAACCAAAAAGAAGCTTTCTGAGAAACTGTATTGTGATGTGGTAATTCATCCTGCAGATTTACACTGTTGTTATCATGGAGCAGTTTGGAGACACAGTTTTTGTGGCGTCTGCAAAGGGATATTCGCGAGCTCATAGAGGCCTATGGTGAAAAAGGAAAACTGCTTTGTGATTTGTGAATTCATGTCACAAACTTACACGATTCTTTTCATGGAGCAGTTTGGTAGCACTGTTTTGGGGGAATATAAGAAGGGATGTTTTGGATGACATTGAAGCCCATGGTGACTAAGGAAATATCCCCAGATGAAAACCAGAAAGAAACTTTCCGAAAAAGTTCTTTGTGACGTGTGAATTCATCACACAGAGTTACAGCATTGTTTTCATGGAGCAGTTTGCTAAGAGAGTTTTCATGGAATCTACAAAGGGATATTTGGGAGCACATTGTGACCTATAATGAAAGAGCAAATATCCTCAGACAAAAACTAGAAAGAAGCTTTCTGAGAAGCTGCTTTGTGATATATGAATTCATGTCACAAAATTACACCATTTTTTTCATGGTGCAGTTTGATAACGTCGATTCGTTGGAGTCTGTACTAGGATATTTGGGAACGACTTGAACCCCATGGTGACAAAGGAAATATTCTCATAGAAAAACCAGAAAGATGTCTTCTGAGAAAATGCTTTGTAATGTGTGAATTCAACTCACAGAATTACACTGTTCTTTTTGAGCAGTTTGCTAAAACTGTTTTCTTGGAATCTGCAATGGGATATTTTGTAATTCATTGAAGCTTATTGTGAAAAAAGAAATATCCTCAGACAAAAACTAGAAAGAAAATTTCTGAGAAACATTTCTGATTTGTAAATTCATCTCACAGAGTTACACGATTCGTTTCATCGATCGGTTTGATAGCACTGTTTTTGGGAAACTGAGAAGGGTTATTTTGGATCACATTGAAGCTTATGGTGTGAAAGGAAATAGCCTCATATAAAAACTAGAAAGAAGGTTTCTGAGAACCCGCTTTGAGATGTGTTAATTCATCTCACACAGTTACACGACCCTTTTCTTTTATCACTTTGGTATCGCTGTTTTGTGGAACCTGAGAAGGGNGAAGCTTTCAGAGAAAGTCCTTTGTGATGCGTGAATTTATCTCACAGAGTTACAACTTTCTTTTCATGGAGCAGTTTGCTATCACTGTTTTTGTGGAATCTGCAAAGGGATATTTGGGAATGCCTGAGGCCTAAACTGAGAAAGGAAATATCCTCAGATTAAAACTAGAAAGAAACTTTCTGAGAAACTTCTTTGTGATATGTCTAT
Organism: Rhinopithecus bieti; assembly: GCF_001698545.2. NCBI lineage: Eukaryota > Metazoa > Chordata > Mammalia > Primates > Cercopithecidae > Rhinopithecus > Rhinopithecus bieti. The sequence continues at coordinate 38,997 of NW_016829370.1, read as the reverse complement.
TCATCTCACAGAGTTACACTGTGGTTTTCATTGAGCAGTTTGCTAACACTGTTTTCTAGGAATCTGTAATGGGATATTTTGGAGCACATTGAAGTTTATGCTGACAAAGGAAATACATTCATATAAAAACTACAAAGAAGTTTTCTGAGAAACCGCTTTGTGATGTGTTAATTCATCTCCCAGAGTTGTACAATTCTTTTCATGGACAAATTTTTAGCATTGTTTTTGGGGAATCTGAGTAGGGATATTTTGGTAAGCATTGAAGCCTAGGGTGACAAGAAATTATCCTCAGATAAAAACTAGAAAGAATCTTTCTGAGAAAGTGTTTGGTGATGTATGAATTCATCTCACAAAGTTACACCTTTGTTTTTGAGGAGTAGTTTGCTAACACTGTTTTCGTGGAATCTGCAAAGGGATATTTGGGACCGCATTGAGGCCCATAGTGAAAAAAGAATTATTCTCAGCTAAAATCTAGAAAGAAACTTTGTGAGAAACTACTTTGTGACGTGTGACTTCATCTCACAGAGATACAGTTTTAATTTCATGGAGCAGTTTGGAAGCAGTGTTTTTGGGGAATCTGAGAAGGGATATTTTGGAATGCATTGATGCCTCTGGTGGCAAAGGAAATATCCTTTGTTAAAAAATTAGAAAGAAGCTTTTTGAGAAAGTTCCTTGTGTTTAGTGAAACCATGTGACCAATTTAACCCTTTCATTTCACAGAGTAGTTGGCCTAGACTGTATTCCTAGAATCTACAAAGGGATATTTGCGAACGCATTGAGGCATATGGTGAAGAAGGAAGTATCTTCAGATAAAAACGAGAAAGAATCTTTCTGAGAAAGCTTTTTAATGTGTAATTTCATTTCACCGAGTTACACCATTCTTTTTGTTGAGCGGCTTGATAACACAGTTTTCATGGAAACTACAATAGGATATTTGGGAGTGCATTGAAGCGTATAGTGACAAATAAAATATCCTCAGATTAAAACAAAAAGAAGCTTTCTGAGAAACTGCTCTGTGATGTGTGAATTCATCTCTCTGGGTTACACTGTTCGTTTCATTGTGCAGTTTGCTAACACTGTTTTCTTGGAATCTGCTATGGGATATTTCAGAGTGCATTAAAGCTTATGGTGACAAATGAAGTATCCTCGGAGAAAAAAAAAGAAAGAAACTTTCCGAGAAACTGCTTTGTGATTTGTGAATTCATCTCATAGAGTTACATGTTTCTTTTCATGGCGCAGTTTGTTAGGACTGTTTTTGGACAGTCTGAGAAGTTATATTTTGATCTCATTGAAGCCTATGGTGACAAAGAAAATCTCCTCAGATTTTAAGTAGAAAGAAACTTTCAGAGAAAGTTCTTTGTTATGTGTGAATTCACGTCACACTGTTACACTTTTCCTTTCATGGAGCAGTTTGCTAACACTGTTTCCTGGAATCTGAAAAGGGATATTTGGGTACGCATTGATGGCTATGGTGAAGAACGAGGTATCCTCAGACGAAAACTAGAAGGAACCTTTCTGAGAAACTGCTTTGTGATGTGTGATTTCATCTCACAGTGTTACAACCCTCTTTTAATTAAGCAGTTTCATAACATTGTTTTCATGAACTCTGCAATAGGGTATTTGGGAGTGCATTGAAGCCTGTGGTGACAAAGGAAATATCCTCAGATGAAAACCAAAAGAAGCTTTCTGAGAAACTGCTTTGTGATGTGTGAATTCATTTCACAGAGTTATATCTTACTTTCGTGGAGCAGTTTGCTAACACTGTTTTCGTGGAATCTGTCAAGGGATATTTGAGAGTGCTCTGAGGCCTATGGTGATAACGGAAATATCCTCAGAGAGAAACTAGAAAGAACATTTCTGAGAAATCATTTTGTGATGTGTTAATTCATCCCATGAAATTACATGATTCTCTTCATGGAGCAGTTGGTAGCACTGTTTTTGGTAAATCTGAGAAGGGATATTTTGGATCACATGGAAGCCTATGGTTACAAGGAAATATCCTCAGAGATGAACTAGAAAGAAACTTTCTGAGAAAGGTCCTTGTGATGTGTGAATTCATCTCCAAGTTACACTGTTTTTTTCAGTGAACAGTTTGCTAACACACTTCTCGTGGAATCTGCAAAGGGATATTTGGGAGCACATTGAAGCTTCTGGTGACAAAAAAATCCTCATATAAAACATGGAAAAAAGTTTTCTGGGAAAGTGCTTTGTGATGTAATAATTCATCTCACAGAGTTACATAATACTTTTCATAGAGCAGTTTGGAAGCACTGTTTTTGGGGAATCTGAGAACGGATATTTTGGATCACATTGAAGCATCTGATGACAAAGGAAAATCTTCAGTTAAAACTAGAAAGAAAGTTTCTGAGGAAGGTCTTTGTGATGTCTGAGTTCATCTCACAGAATTCCACCATTCTTTTCATCGAGCAGTTTGCCAAAACTGTTTTCGTGGAATATGCAACGAGACATTTGGGAGTGCATTGAGGCCTGTAGTTTCAAAGGAAATATCCTGAGATAAAAACTAGAAAGAAGCTTTCTGAGAAACTGCTTTGTGATTTGTGAATTCACAGAATTACACCATTTCTTTCAATGAGCAGTTTGATAACACTGTTTTTGTGGAATCTGCTACAGGATATTTGGGAGGGCATTGAAGCCTATGGTGACAAAGGACATATTATCAGATAAAAGCCAAAAAGAAGCTTTCTGAGATGCTGCTTTGTGATGTGTGAATTCGTCTCACAATGTTACCCCTTCCTTTTCATGTAACAGTTTGGTTGCACTTTTTTTGGGGAACATGAGAAGGGATATTTTCAATTGCTTTGAAGCATATGGTCACAAAGGAAATATAATCAGATATCAACTAGAAAGAAAATTCCTGAGAAGAAACTTCCTGTGATGTGTGAATTCATCTCACCGAGTTACACTGCTCTTTACATTGAAGAGTTTGATAACACTGTTTTCTTGGAATCTGCAAATGGATACTTGAGAGTGCTTTGAGACATATGGTGACAAACGAAATATCCTAATATAAAAACTTGAAAGCAGCTCTCTGAGAAACCACTTTCTGATATGTTAATTTATCTCACAGAGTTTCATGAGTTTCTTTATGGAGCAGTGTCTTAGCAGTGTTTTGGGGGAATCTGAGAAGGGATATTTTGGATCACACTGGAGCCTATGTTGACAAATTAAATATCCCCAGATAAAAGCTAGAAAGAAGCTTTCTGGTAAAGCTCTTTGTGATTTGTGAATTAATCTCACAGGGTAACACCTTTCTTTTCCTGGAGCAGTTTGCTAACACTGTTTTCTTGGAATCTGCAATGGCATATTACAGAGTCCTTTGATAGCTACAGTGAAAAATGAACATTCCTCAGATAAAAACTAGAAAGAAACCTTCTGAAAACAGCTTTGTGATGTGTGATTTCATCTTACAGAGTTTCACCATTCTTGTCATTGAGTATTTTGATATCACAGTTTTCATGCAATCTGCAATAGAATATTTGGGAGTGCATTGAAGTCTACGGTGACAAAGGAAATATCCACAGACAAAAGTCCAAAAAGAAGCTTTCTGTGAAACTGCTTTGTGATGTGTGAACTCATTTCACAGAGTTACACCGTGCTTTTCATTGAGAAGTTTGCTAACACTTTTTTCGATTAGTCTGCTATGGGATATTGGGGAACACATTGATTAATACAGTGAAAAAGGAAGTATACTCAGACAAAAACTAGAAAGAAGGTTTCTGAGAAGCATCTTTGTGATATGTGAATTCATCTCACGGAGTTACACCATTTTTTTCATGTAACAGTTTGGTAGCACTGTTTTTTGGGGAATCTGAGTAGGGATATTTTGGGTCACATTGAAGCCTATGGTGACAAAGGAAATATCCTCAATTAAAAATTAGAAAGAGGATTTCTGAGAAACTACTCCATCATGTGTGAATTCATCTCACAGAGTTACACTATGGTTTTCATTTAGCAGTGTGATAACACTCTTTTCATGGAGTCTGCAATAGGATATTTGGGAAAGCATTGAAGCCTATGGTGAAAAAGGAAATATCTTCTGACAAAAACCAAAAAGAAGATTTCTTAGAAACCACTTTCTGATGTGTGAATTAATCTCACATATTTACACCTTTCTTTTTACGGAGCATTGTGCTAACACTATTTTTGTGGAATCTGCAGAACGATATTCACGGGCACATTGAGGTACATGGTGAAAAAGGAAATGTCCTCAGATTAAAACTAGAGAGAAGCTTTCTGAGAAAATTCTTTGCAATGTGTGAATTCATCTCACAAGGTTACACTTTTCTTTTCATGGAGCAGTTTGCCAACACTGTTTTTGTGGAATACACAATGGAATACTTCAGAGCACTTTGAAGCTTATGGTGACAAAGGAATTATCCTCGGACAAAAACTAGAAAGAAGCTTTCTGAGAAAACGCTTTGTGGTGTCTTAATTCATCTGACATAGTCACACAATTCTTTTCATGGATCAGTTTTGTAACACTGTTTTTGAGGGATCTGAGAAGGAATATTTTGGATCGCATAGAAGCCTATGGTGACAAAGGAAATATCCTCAGATAAAAACTAGAAAGAGGCTTTCTGAGAAACTTCTTTGTGATGTGTGAATTCATCTCATGGAGTTACGCCTTTCTTTTCATGCAGCACCTTACTAACATTGCTTTCATGGAAACTGTAAACGGATATTTGTGGGTGTATTGAGGCCTCAAATAAAAACTAGAAAGAAACTTTCCAAGCAACTGCTTTGTTATGTGTGAATTCATCTCACAGAATTACACTGTTCTTTTCATTGAGCAGTTTGCTAACACTGTTTTGTCCTGGAATCTGCAATGGGATATTTTGGAGCACATTGTAGCTTATGTTGACAAAGGAAATATCCCAATAAAAAAACCAGAAAGGAGCATTCTGAGAAACTGCTCTTTGATGTGCTAATTCATATCACAGAGTTCACAATTCTTTTCATGGAGCAGTTTGGTAGCACTGTTTTTGGGGAATCTGAGAAGGGATATTTTTGATCGCATTGTAGTCAATGGTGACTAAGGAATTATCCTTAGATTACAACTGGAAAGAAGCTTTCTTAGAAACATGTTTCTGATATGTGAATGTGCCTCATGGAGCTATAACTTTGTTTTCATGGATCAGTTTTACAGCACTGTTTTTGGGTAATTTGAGAAGGGATATTTTGAATTTCATTGAAGCGTATGGTGACAAAGGAAATATCCTCAGATACTAACTAGAAAGAAGCTGTCTGAGACATTTCTTTTTATTTGTGAATTCATCTCACAGAGTTACACCTTCCTTTTCATGGAGCAGTTTTGTAACACTGTTTTCATGCAATCTGCAAAGGCATATTTGGGAGCACATTGAGGTGTATAGTGAATCGGGAAAAATCCTCATTTAAAAAGAGAAAGAATTTTTCTGGGAAACTCTTTTGTGATATGTGAATTCATCCCACAGTGTTACACTGTTGTTTTCATAGAGCAGTTTGATAACAGTTTTAGTGGGATCTGCCATATTCTATATTGTAACACATTGGAGCCTTTGGTGACAAAGGAAATATCGTCAAATAATAACTAGAAAGAACCTTTCTGAGAAACTGCTTTCTGATGTGTGAATACATCTCACACAGTTACACTGTTATTTTCATCAAGCAGTTTGCTAACACTGTTTTCTTGGAATCTGCAATAGGATATTTCAGAGAGCCTTGAAGCTTATGGTGGCAAAGGAAATGTTCTTATGTAAAAACTAGAAAGAAGCACTCTGAGAAATGGCTTTGTGATGTGTTAATTCATCTCACAGGGTTATATGATCCTTTTCATTGAGCCTTTTGGTAGCATTGTTTTTGGGGAATCTGAGAAGGGGTATTTCGGATTGCATAGAAGCCTGTGGTTACTCAGGAAATAACCTCAGATAAAAACAAGAAAGATGCTTTCTGAGAAACTTCTTTATAATATGTGATTTCATCTCACAGAGTTACACCTTTCATTCCATGGAACAGTTTGCTGCCACTGTTTTGGTGAAATCTGCAAAGGGATATTTGGAAGCACATTGAGGCCTATGCTGAAAAAGGAAATTTCCACAGAAAAAACTAGAAAGTTTTCTGAGAAACTGCTTTGTGATGTGTGAATTCATCTTTCAAAGTTACACTGTTCTTTTCACTGAGCAGTTTGCTACCACTGTTTTCTTGGAATCTGCCTTGGGATATTTGAGAGCCCACTGAAGCTTATTTTTACAAAGGAAATATCCTCAGACAAAAACTAGACAGAAAGTTTCTGAGAAAC
>NW_016829370.1:28835-32068 GCF_001698545.2 Rhinopithecus bieti | reverse complement strand
AGCCGTTTGGTAGCACTGTTTTGGGGGAATCTGAGAAGGGATATTTTGAATCACCTTGAAGCCCATGGTGACCGAGGAAATATCTTCAGATAAAAACTGGACAGAAGCTTTCTAAGAAACTTGTTTGTGATGTGTGAATTCATCTTACAGAGGTACACCTTTCTTTTCATGTAACAGTTTGCTAAAACTGTTTTCATGGATCTGGAAGGGGATATTTGGGAGCGCATTGAGGACTATGGTGAAAAAGGAAATATCATCAGATAAAAACTAGAAAGAAATTGCCTGAGAATCTGCTTTGTGATGTGTGAATTCATCTCACAGAGTTACACTGTACTTTTCATTGGGCAGTCTGATAAAACTTGTTTCGTGGAATCTGTAATAGGATACTTGGGATCCCATTGAAGCCTATGGTGACAAAGGAAATACACTCAGATCAAAAACGAGAAAGAAACTTTCTGAGAAATTGCTTTGTGATGTGTGAATTCATCTCACAGAGATATGCCGTTATTTTCATTGAGCAGTATTCTAACACTGTTTTTGTGGAATCTGCAATAGAATATTTTGGACGCCTTGAAGCCTTTGGTGAAAAATGAAATATCTTCAAATAATAATGGGAAAATTGCTTTCCGAGAAACTGTTATCTGATACGTGAATTCATCTCACAGAGTTACACTGTTCTATTCATTGAGCAGTAGGTTAACACTGTTTTCATGGAATCTGCAAAGGGATATTTTGAATCACATTTAAGCCTATGGTGACAAAGGAAATATCCTCAGATAAAAACTAGAGAGAAGCTTTCTAAGAAACTTCTTTGTGATGTGTGAATTCATCTCACAGAGGTACACCTTTCTCTTCATGTAGCAGTTTGCTAAAAATGTTTTCATGGAATCTGCAAAGGGATATTTGGGAGCACATGGAGGACTACAGAGATAATGGAAATATCCTCAGATAAAACTAGATAGAAATTGCCTGAGAAACTGCCTTGTGATGTGTGAATTCATCTCTGAGAATTAAATGATTCTTTTCATGGAGGAGTTTTGTAGCATTGTTTTTGAGGTATCTGAGAAGGGATATCTTGGATCACTTTGAACTCTAGGGTAACAAAGGAAATATCTTCAGGTAAAAACTAGAAAGAAGATTTCTAAGGACCTTCTTTGTGATGGCTGAATTCATCTCACGGAGTTACACTTTTCTTTCCATGGAGCAGTTTGTTAACAATGTTTTCATGTTATTTGCCAAGGGATATTTTGGAGCGCATTGATGCCTGTGGTGATAAAGGGAATATCCTCAGATAAAAACTAGAAAGTAGCTTTCTGAGAAAGTGTTCTGTGATGTCTGAATTCATCTCACAGAGATACATTGTTCTTTTCACTGAGAAGTTTGCTAACACTGTTTCCTTAGACTATGCATCAGGATATTTCGGAGCACATTGAAGCTTATGGTGACAAAGAAAATATCCTTAGACAAAATCCATAAAGAAGTTTTCTATGAAACTGCTTTTTGATGTGTTGATTTAATACACAGAGTTACACGATTTTTTTCATGGATCAGTTTGGTAGCTCTGTTTTTTGGGAACCTGAGAAGGGATAATTTGGATTGCATTGTAGCCAACGTTGAGAAAGGAAGTATTCTCAGGAAAAAACTGGAAAGAAGCTGTCTGAGAAATTCCTTTGTTATTTGCGAATTAATCTCACAGAGGGACACCTTTCTTTTCATGGAGCAGTATTGTAACACTGTTTTTGTGGAATCTACAAAGGCACATTTGGGAGCGTATTGAGGCATATAGTGAAATGGTGAAAATCGTCATTTCAAAACGAGAAAGAAGTTTTCTGGGAAACTGCTGCCTGATGTGTCATTTCGTCTCACAGAATTACACTGTGCTTTTCCTTGAGCAGTTTGGTAACAATGTTTTCATGGAATCTGCCATGTTATATTTTGTAACACAGGGAAGCCTATGGTGACCAAGAAATATCCTCAGATACAAATCAAAAAGAAGCTTTCTGAGAAACTGCTTACTGATGTGTGAATTCACCACACAGAGTTACAATGTTCTTTCCTTGAGCAGTTTGTGAAAAACATTTTCTTGGAATCTGCAATGGGATATTTCGGAGTACATTGAAGCTTATGGTGACAAAGGAAATATCCTCATATCAAAACCAGAAAGAAGCTTTCTGAAAACCTGCATTGTGTTGGGTTAATTCATCTCACAGAGGTAAAAGATTCTTTCCATGGAGCAGTTTGGTAGCACTGCTTATGAGGAATATGAGAAGGGATATTTTGGATCTCATTGAAGCCTATGATGACAAAGGAAATATCCTAAGACAAAACCAAAAAGAAGCTTCAAGAGAAACTGCTTTGTGACTTGTGAATTCATCTCGCAGTGTTACATGATACACTTCATGGATCAGTTTGGTAGCACTGTTTTTCTGGAATCTGAGAAGGGATATTTTGGATCGCATGCAAGCCTATGGTGACACAGGATATAGAATCAGATAAAAACTAGAAAGAACTTTCTGAGAAACTTCTTTGTCATGTGTGAATTCATGTCACTGAATTATAGCTTTCTCTCCATGGAGGAGTTTCCTGACACTCTTTCTGTGTAATCTGCAATGAGATATTTGAGAGTGCATTGAGGCCTATGGAGACAAAAGAAATATCCTCAGATAAAAACTAGAAAGAAGCTTTCTGAGAAACTACTTTGTGATGTGTGAATTCATTTCACAGAGTTACATTGTTCTTTTCACTGAACAGTTTGATAACACTGTTTTATGAAATCTGCAATAGCATACTTGAGATCGTGTTGAAGCCTATGGTGACAAAGGAAATATTCTCAGATAAAAACCAAAAGGATGCTTTTTTTGTAACTGCTTTGTGATGTTTGAGTTTATCTCACAACATTACACTTTTGTTTTTATTGAGCAGTTTGCTAACACTGTTTTCTTGGAATCTGCAATGGGATATTTCAGAGTGCGTTGAAGCTTATGATGACAAAGTAAATTTCCTCAGACAGAAACAAGAAAGAAGCTTTCTGAGAAACTGCTTTGTGATTTGTGAATTCATCGCACAGAGTTACACTTTAATTTTCATGGAGCCCTTTGGTAGCACGGTTTCACGGGAATCTAAGAAGGGATATTTTGGATCACATCCAAGCCTATGGTGAGAAAGGAAATATCCTCAGATTAAAGACTAGAAAGAAGCTTTCTGAAAACCTTCTTTGTGATGTGTGAATTCAT
>NW_016829370.1:12098-24908 GCF_001698545.2 Rhinopithecus bieti | reverse complement strand
TATCCTGATAAAACTAGAAAGAAGCTTTGTGGGAAACTGCTTCATCATCGGTGAATTCGTCTCACAGAGTTGCACAAGACTTTTCATGGAGCAGTTTGGTAGCACTCTTTTTGGGGAATCTCAGAAGTGATATTTTACATCGCATTGAAGGCTACAGTGACAAAGGTAATATCCGCAGAGAAAAACTAGAAACAAACTTCCTGAGAAATTGCTTTGTTATTTGTGAATTCATCTCACAGAAGTACACGTTTCTTTTCAATGAGCAGTTTGGTAACACTGTTTTTGCTTAATCTGAAAAGGGATTTTTTGTATCACATTGAAGCCTATGGTGACAAAGGAAACACTCTCAGATAAAAACTGGAGAGAAATTTTCTGAGAAATTTATTTGTGATGTGAATTCATCTTACAGACTTACACATTTCTTTTCATGTAGCAGTTGGCTAACAATGTTTTTGTGGAATCAGCAAAGGGATATATGTGAGTGCATTGAGACCTACGGTGAAAAGGAAATATCCTCAAGTAAAACTAGAAAGATGCTTTCTGAGAAACTGCTTTGTGGTGTGCAAATTCATCTCACAGAGTTACAGTTTTCTTTTCATTTAGCTGTTTGATAACACTGTTTTCATGTAATCGGCAATAGGATATTTAGTAGGGCATTGAAGCCTATGGTGAAAAAGGAAACATCCTCAGATAAAAACCAAAGATAAGCTTTCTGTGAAATTTCTTTGTAATGTTTGAATTCATCTCACAGAGTTAAACTGTTCTTTTCATTTAGCAGTTTGGTAACACTGTTTTTTTGGAATCGGCAATGGGATATTTTGAAGCACACAGAAGCTTATGGTGACAAAGGAAACATCCTCATATAAAAAGTAGGAAGAAGCCTTGTCAGAAACCGCTTTGTGATGCGTTAATTTATCGCAAAGAGCTTCACGATTCTTTTCGTTTATCAGTTTGGTTGCACTGTTTTTGGGGAATCTGAGAAGGAAAATTTGGGACTGCATTGAAGTCTATGGGGATAAAATAAATATCCTCAGATAAAACTAGAAAGAAGCTTTCTGAGACACTGCTTTCTGATGGGTTAATTCACCTCACAGAGATACACCATTCTTTTCATACAGCAGTCTGCTAACACTGTTTTCATGGAATCTGCATTAGGATATTTGGGAGCACATTGCAGCCTATGGTGACAAAGGACATATCCTCAGTTAAAAACCAAAAAGATGCTTTCTGATAAACTTTTTTGGATGTGTGAATTCATCTCACAGAGTAACACAATTCTTTTCATGGATCACTTTATTAGCACTGTTTTGGGGAATCTGCAAAATGATATTTGGGAGTGTTTTCAGGCCTATGATGAAAAGGAAATATCCTCAGGTAAAACTGGAAAGAAGCTTTGGGAGAAACTGCTTTATGATCATTTAATACACTCACAGGGTTACACCATTCTTTTCATACAGCAGTTTGCTAACACTGTTTTCATGGAATCTCCATTAGGATATTTGGGGGTGCATTGAAGCCTATGAGGCAAAGGAAATATCCTCAGATAAAAAACAAAAAGAAGCNCCATTAGGATATTTGGGGGTGCATTGAAGCCTATGAGGCAAAGGAAATATCCTCAGATAAAAAACAAAAAGAAGCTTGCTGAGAGATTCCTTTGGATGTGTTAATTCATCTCATAGAGATACACGATTCTTTTCATGGATCACTTTGTTAGCACTCTTTTTGGGGAATCTGAGAAGGGATATTTTGGATAGCATTGAAGCCTAGGATGACAAGGAAATATCCTCAGATAAAACCAAAAAGAAGCTTTCTGAGAAACTGCTTTGTGATGTGTGAATTTATCACACAGAAGTACATCGTTCTTTTCATGAAGCAGTTTGCTAACACTCTTTTTGTGGAATCTACAAAGGGATATTTGGGAGCACTTTGAGGCCTATGAGGACAAAGGAAATATCCTCAGATAAAAACCAAAAAGAAGATTTCTGAGAAATTGCTTTGGATGTGTGAATTCACCTCACAGAGTTACATGATTATTTTCATGGGTCATTTTGTAAGCACTGTTTTTGGGGAAACTGAGAAGGGATATTTTGGATCACTTTGAAGACTATGGTGACAAATGTAATATTCTTAGATAAATAGCAAAAAGAAGCTTTCTGAGAAACTACTTTGGATGTGTGAATTCATCTCACAGGGCTACACAATTCATTTTATGGATCTCTTTTCTGCACTGTTTTTGGGAAATCTGAGAAGGTATATTTTGGATCGCATTGAAACCTACAGTGACAAAGATAATATCCTCAGATAAAAACTGGATAGAATCTTCCTGAGAAAGTTCTTTGTGTTGTGTGAATTCATCTCACAGAGTTACACCTTTCTTTTCATGGAGCGGTTTGCTAACACTGTTTTTGTGGAATCTGCCAAGGGACATGTGGCAGCACTTTGAGGCTTGTAGTGAAAAGGAAATATCCTCAGATAAAACTAGACAGAAGCTTTCTGAGACTCTGCTTTTGATGTGTGAGTCACCTCACAGATTTACACCATTTTTTTCATACACAGCTGTCTGCTAACACTGTTATCATGGAAAATGCAACAGGAGTTTTGGGAGTACATTGAAGCCTAGGGTGACAAAGAAAATATCCTCAGATAAAAACAAAAGTAAGCCTTTTGAGAAACTGCTTTGTGATGAGTGAATACATCTCACAGAGTTACAATGTTATTTTCATGGAGCAGTCTGCTAACACTGTTTTCCTGGAATGTGTAAATGAATATTTTGCAGTGCATTGAAGCTTATGGTGACAAAGAAAATATCCTCAGAGACAAACTAGAAAGAAAAGTTCTGAGAAAATGTTTTCCAATGTGTGAATTCATCTCACAGAGTTGCACTTTCATTTCATGGAGCTGTCTGTTACCGTTGTTTTTGGGGAATGTGAGAATGGATATTTTGGATCACATTGAAGCCTATGGTGACAAAGGAAATATCCTCAAATAAAATGTAGAAAGAAGCTTTTGGAGAAACTGCTTTGTGATGTGTGAATTCATGTCACAGAGTTACACATTTCTCTTCATGAGTTTGCTAACACTGGGTTCGTAGAATCTGTCAAGGGTTATGTGGCAGCATTTTGAGGCGAATAGTGAAAAAGGAATTGCCTTAGATAAAAACTGCAAAGAAGCTCTGTGAAAACTGCTCTGTGATAGGCTATTTCATCTCACAGTGTTACACCATTCTTTTCACTGAGCAGTCTGCTAACTCTGTTTTCCTGAAATCTGCATTCGGATATTTGGTAGTGCATTGAAGCTATGGGGACAAAGGAAATATCCTCAGATAAAAACCAAAAGGAAGCTTTCTGAGAAACTGCTATGTGATGTGTGAATACATCTCACAGAGTTACAGTGTTATTTTCACTGAACTGTCTGCTAACACTGTTTTCTTGGAATCCACAAAGGGATATTTCAGAGCGCATTGAAGCTAATGGTGACAAAGGAAATAAACTCAGAAAATAGCGAAAGGAAGCTTTCTGAGAACCTGCTTTGTGATGTGTCAATACATCTACAGGGTTACAGTGTTCTGTTAATGGATCAGTTTGCTAACACTGTTTTCTTGGAATCTGCAATGCAATATTTCTTAGCGCAGTGAAGCTTATGATGACAAAGGATATATCCTCAGATAGCAAATAGGAAGTAGCTTTCTGAGAAAGTGCTTTCTGATGGGTTAATTCATATCACAGAGTTATACCGTTCTTTTCATGGAGCAGTTTGCTAACACTATTTTCGTCGAATCTGCAAAGAGATATTTGGGGGCACTTTGAGGCTTATAGTGAAAAAGGAAATATCCTCAGATAAAAACTAGAAAGATGCTTTGTGAGAAATTTCTTTGTGATGTGTGAGTTCATCTCACAGAGTTAAACCATTGTTTTCATACAGCAGTTTGCTAACACTGTTTTTGTGGAAAATGCAATAGGATGTTTAGGAATGCATTGAACCCTATGGTGGCAAAGAAAATATCCTCAGATAAAAAACAAAAAGAAGCCTTCTGAGAAATTACTTTGTGATGTGTGAATGTATCTCACAGTGTTATAGTGTTCTTTTCATTGAGAAGTCTGTGAACACTGTTTTCTTGGAATGCATAAAGAGATATTTCACAGAACATTGAAGCTTATGGTGACAAAGAAAATATTCTCAGAGAAAAACTAGAAAGAAGGCATCTGAGAATCTGCTTTCTGATGTGTGAATTCATCTCACAGATTTACACCACTCTTTCTTGGAGGAGTTTGGTTACACTGTTTTTGTTATATCTCAGGAGTGATATCTTGGATTGCATAGAATTCTATGGTGAGAAATCAAATATTCTCAGATTAAAACTGGAGAGAAGCCTTCTCAGAAACTGCTTTGCAGTGTGTGAATTCGTCTCAGAGAGTTATACCATTGCTTTTATTGAGAACTTTGCTATTACTGTTTTCACAGAATCTGCAATGAGATATATGGGAGCACATTGAGGCTCGTGTATAAAAAGGAAATATCCTCTGGTAAAAAGAAGAAAGAAGCTTTCTGAGAAATGGCGTTGTGATCTGTTAATTCATTACACAGAGTTACACTATCCTTTCAAGGAGCAGTTTGCTAGAAGTGTATCTGTTCAATCTGAGAAGAGATAGACTGAATCACTTTGAAGCCTGTGATAACAAAGGAAATATCCTCAGTAAAAACTAAAAAAAGTGTCATGAGAAACTGTTTTGTGATGAGTATATTCATCTCACAGAGATACACTTTTCGTTACATTGAGCAGTTTGCTAACACTGTTTTTGTGGAATCTGCCATTGTATATTCCAAAGGCATTGAGTCCTATGGGGAAAATTAATATCTTTAGATAAAACTGGAGAGAAGCCTTCTGAGAAACTGCTTTGTGAATTGTGAATTCATCTCATAGAGCTACATCACACTTTTTATTGAGAAGTTTCCTAACAATATTTTCACGGAATCAGCAATGAAATACACGGGAGTGTACGGAGGCCTGAAATATCCTCAGAGAAAAACAAGAAAGAAGCTTTTTGAGAAACTGCTTTGTGATGTGTGAATTCATCTCACAGAGTTACACTCTTTCCTGGATCCGTTTGCTAGGAATGTTTATGTGAAATCTGAGAAGGGATTTTTTTTTGCTTTGAAGACTATGGTGACAAGGGAAATATACTCAGATAAATTCCAGAAAGAATCTTTCTGAGAAACTGCTTTGTGATGTGTGAATTAATCTCACAGTGTTACACTCTTTCCTGGATCCGTTTGCTAGGAATGTTTATGTGAAATCTGAGAAGGGATTTTTTTTTGCTTTGAAGCCTGTGGTGACAAAGGAAATAAACTCAGATAAAAACCAGAAAGAAACTTTCCGAGAAACAGTTTTGTGATTTGTGAATTCATCTCACAGAATTACAACAAAATTTTGTGGAGCCATTGACTAGCACTGCTTTTGTGGGATCTGAGAAGGTATACATTTGATCGCTTTGAAGCCTATGGTAACAAAGCAAATATCCTCAGTTAAAACTAGAAAAAGCTTTATGAGAAACTGCTTTGTGAAGAGTGTACTCATCTCACAGAAATACACTTTTCATTACGTTGAGCAGTTTTGCTAACACTGTTTTCATGGAATCTGCCATGGGATATTCCAAGGCCATTGAGTCTCATGGTGAAAATTAAATATCCTTAGATTAAAATGGAGAGAAGCTTTCTGAGAAATTGCTTCATGATGTGTGAATTCATCTCACAGAGTTACACTACCCTTTCAGGAAGCCGTTTCCCAGCACTGTTTTTGTGGAATGTGAGAAGAGATATTTTTTATTGTTTTGATGCCCATGGTAACATAGGAAATATCCTCAGATAAAAACTGGAAAGCCGCTTTCTGGGAAACTGCTTTGTGAGTTGTGAATTCATCTCAGAGTTACACCACTCTTTCATGGAGGAGTTTGCTGGCAGTGTTTTTGTGGAATCTCAGATGTGATATTTTGGATAGCATTAAAACTCATGATGAAAAATGAAATATCCTCAGATGTAAACTGGACAGAAGCCTTCTCAGAAACTTCTTTGTGGTATGTGAATTCATTGCACAGAGTTACATCATTGCTTTCATTGAGAAGTTTGCTAACACTGTTATTGCAGTATGTGCAATGAGACACACGGGGGCGCATTGAGGCCTGAAATATCCTCAGATAAAAGCAAGAAAGAAGCTTTCTGAGAACCCGCTTTGTGATGTGTGAATTCATCTCACAGAGTTACACTACACTTTCATGGAGGAATTTGCTAGCACTGTAAAAGTGTTATCTGATAAGAGTTATTTTTGATTGCTTTTAAGCCTATGGTGACAAGGAAATATCCTCAGATAAAAACTAGAAAGAATCCTTCTGAGAAACTGCTTTTGGATTTGTGAATTCACCTCACAGAGTTACACCACTCTTTCATAGAGGAGTTTGCTAGCACTGTTTTTGTGAAATCTGAGAAGTGATGTTTTGGATCGCTTTGAAGCCTATGGTGACAAAGGAAATATTATCAGATAAAAATTAGAAATTTTCTGAGAAATTGCTTAGTGATATGTGAATTCGAATCACAGAGTTACAGCACTCTATCATGGAGGTGTTTGCTAGCACTGTTTTGTGGAACCTCAGAAGTGATATGTTGGATAGCATAGATTACTATGGTGAGAAATGAAATATCCTCAGATAATAACTGGAGAGAAGCCTTCTCAGAAACTGCTTTGTGATGTGTGAATTCATCACAGAGAGTTACATCATCGCTTTCATTGAGAGGTTTGCTAACACCGTTTTCGCAGAATCTGCAATGAGATATATGGGAGCGCATTGAGGCCCATGTGTAAAGAGGAAATATCCTGGATAAAAGGAAGAATGAAGCTTTCTGAGAAACTGCTTTGTAATCTGTGAGTTCATCACACAGAGTTACACTACTCTTTCAAGGAGCAAACTGCTTGAACTGTATTTGTGAAATCTGAGAAGGGATACTTTGGATTGCATTGAACTCTATGGTAACAAAGGAAATATCCTCAGTGTAAACTGGAAAAGGCTTTATGAGGAACTGCTTTGTAATGAGTGTATTCACCTCACAGAGGTACACTTTTCGTCACATTGAGCAGTTAGCTAACACTGTTTTCATGGAATCTGCCATGGGATATTCTGAGGGCATTGATTCCAAGTGAAAAATTAAATATCCTTAGATAAAAACTGGAGAGAAACCTTCTGAGAACTGCTTTGTGATGTGTGAATTCATCTCACAGAGCTACACACTCTTTTCCTTGAGAAGTTTCCTAACAATACTTTCAGGGAAGCTGCAATGAGATATACGGGAGCACATTGAAGCCTGAAATATCCTCAGATAAAAACAAGAGAGAAGCTCTTTTGGAAAATGCTTTGTGATGTGTGAATTCATCTCACAGAGTTACATCGCTCTTTTCTGTAGCCGTTGGCTAACACTGACTTTGTGGAATCTGAGAAGGGGAATTTTGGATTGCTATGAAGCCTACGGTGACTAAAAAAAATCCTCCGATAAAAACTAGAAATAAGCTTTCTGAGAAACTGCTTTGTGATGTGTGAATTCATCTCACAGTGTTACAATACTCTTTCATGGATCCGTTTGCTAGCACGGATTTGTGGTCTCTGAGAAGGGATGTTTTAGATCGCTTTGAAGCCTATGGTGACAAAGCAAATATCCTCAGACAAAAACCAGAAAGAAGCTTTTTGAGAAACTGCTTTGTGACATGTGAATTCATCTCACAAATTAACAACACTATTTCATGCAAGGGTTTGCTAGCACTGTTTTCATCAAAGAGAGTTACACCACTCTTTCCTGGAGCCATTGGCTAGCATTGTTTCTGTGGAATCTAAGAAGTGATATGTTGGAATGTTTTGAAGCCTATTTTGACAAAGGAAATATCCTCAGATAAAAGGTACAAAGAAGCCTTCTGAGAAACTGCATTGTGATGTGTGAATTCATCTTACAGAGTTACAATACTCTTTCATGGAGCCTTTTGCTGGCACTGTTTTCGTGGAATCTGAGAAAGGATATTTTTGATTGCTTTGAAGCCTATGGTGACAAAGGAAATATATTCAGATAAATATCAGAAAGAAGGTTTCTGTGAAACTATTCCATGATGTGTGAAGACATCATACAGAGGCACACTATTGGTTTGATAACACTGTTTTCGTGGAATATGCAATAGGGTAATTTTCACAGAGTTATTCGATTCTTTTCATGAAGCAATTTGCTAGCACTGTTTTTGGGAAATCTGAGAAAGGATATTTGGGATCACATTGAAGCCTATAGTGACAAAGGAAATATCCTCAGGTGGAAACTGGAAAGAAGCCATCTGAGAAAATGCCTTGTGATGTGTGAATTCATCTCACAGATTTACACTTTTATTTAAATGGTGCAGTTTGCCAACACTGTTTTCGTAGAATCTGCAAAGGTATATTCGTGAGTGCATTGAAACTTATGGTGACAAGGAAATATCCTCAGTTAAAAACCAAAAAGAAACTTTCTGTGGAATTGCTTTGTGACGTGTGAATTCATCTCACAGTGTTACACCATTCTTTTTATAGAGAAGTTTGCTAACAATTTTTTCTTGAAATCTGCAATGGGATATTCGGGAGCACATTGAGGAGTATGGTGAAAACACAACTATCCTCAGACCAAAACTAGACAGAATCGTTCTGAGAAAGTTTTTGTGATGTGTGAATTCATCACACAGACCTACACATTTCTTTTCATAGAGCAATTTGCTAACACTCTTTTCATGGACTCTGCAAAGGAATATTTGGGAGTGCATTAGGGCTTATGGTGAAAAGGAAATAATCTCATATAAAAACCAGAAAGAAGGTTTCTGAGAAAATGCTTTCTGATTTCTGAAATCATATCTCAGAGTTAGACTCTTCTTTTCTTTCTTTTTTTTTTTTTGTTGAGGCAGAGTCTCGCTCTATCACCCAGGCTGGAGTGCAGGGCCGTATCTCAGCTCACTGCAAGCTCCACCTCCTGGGTTTATGCCATTCTCCTGCCTCAGCCTCCCGAGTAGCTGAGACTACAGGCACCTGCCACCTCGCCCAGCTAGTTTTTTGTATTTTTTTGTAGAGACGGAGTTTCACTGTGTTGGTCAGCATGGTCTCGATCTCTTGACCTCATCATCCGCCCATCTTATCCTCCCAAAGTGCTGGGATTACAAGCTTGAGCCACCGCGCCAGGCCTAGACTGTTCTTTTCATTGAGATATTTGCTAACACTGTTTTCTTGGAATCTGCAATGGAATATTTCGGAGCGCATTGAATCTTATGGTGACAAAGAAAATATCCACAGATAAAAACAAGAAAGATTTCTGTGAAAGTTCTTTGTGTTTTGTGAATTCATCTCACAGACTTACACTGTTCTTTTATTGAGCAGTCTGCTAACACTGTTAGTGTGGAATCTGCAAAGAGATGTTTGGGAGCACATTGAGGACTGTAGTGAAAAAGGAAATATCCTCAGATAAAAACTAGAAAGAAGTTTTCTGAAAAACTGCTTTATGATGTGCGAATTCATCTCACAGAGTCCCAGCATTCACTTCATTGAGCAGTTTGATAACACTTTTCGTGGAATCAGCAAGAGGATATTTGGGAGCACTTTGAAGCATATGGTGAGAAAGAATATATCCTCCAATAAAAATCAAAGAGAAGTTTTCTGAGAAACTGCTTTTTGATGTGTGAATTCATCTCACAGAGATACACTGTTCTTTTCTTTGAGCAGTTAGCTAACCCTGTTTTCTTGGAATCTGCAATGGGATATTTTGGAGTGCATTGAAGCTTATGATGACAAAGGAAATATCCTCAGACAAAAAGTAGAAAGAAGCTTACTGAGAACATGCTTTCTGATTTCTGAATTCATCTCTCAGAGTCACACATCTCTTTTCATGGAGCAGTCCATTAACAATGTTTTGGGGGAATCTGAGAAGGGATATTTGGGAGAGCATTGAAGCCTATGGTGATGAAGGAAATATCCGCAGATAAAAACTATAAAGAAGTCTTCTGAGAATCTGCTTTGTGATGAGTGAATTCATCTCACAGTTACACTGTTCTTTGCATGGAGAAGTTTGCTAACACTGTTTTCTTGGAATCTGCAATGGGATATTTCAAAGTGCATTGAAGCTTATGGAGCCAAAGGATTTGTCCTCAGACAAAAACTAGAAATAATCTTTCTGAGAGAATGCTTTGTGATTTGTGAATTCATCTCACTCAGTTACACCTTTATTTTCATGGAGCCGTTTGCTAACACTGTTTTCGTGGAATCTGCAAAGGTATATTTGGGAGTGCATTGAGGCCTAGGTGAAAATTAAATATCCTCAGATAAAATTAGAAAGAAGCTTTCTGAAAACTACTTTGTGATGTGTGAATTCATTTCACAGCGTTACACTGTTCTTTTCCTTGATTAGTTTGCTAACACTGTTTTCGTGGAATCAGCAAAGGGACATTTGGGACCACATTGAGGACTATACTGAAAAGGAAATATCATCACATAAAACTAAAAGAAGCTTTCTGAGAAACTGCTTCATGATTTTGAATTTATGTCACAGAGTTACACCATTCTCTCATTGAGCTGTTTGAAAACACTGTTTTGTGGAATCTGCAAAGGGATATTTTGGAGCACATGGAAGCCTGTGGTGAAAAGGAAACATCCTCAGGTAAAACGAGAAAGAAGTTTCTGAGCAACTGATTTTTGATGTGTGAATTCAGCTCACAGAGTTACACTGTCCTTTTCATTGAACAGTTTGCTAACGCTACTTTCTTGGAATCTGTAATGGGATATTTCAGAGCACATTGAAGCTTATGTTGACAAATGAAGTACTCTCAGAAAAAACTTTCTGAGAAACTGCGCTGTTATTTGTGAATTTGTTTCACAGGGTTACAAGATACTTTTCATGGAGCAGTTTGGTAGCAGTGTTTTTGGGGAATCTGAGAAGGGATATTTGGATTGCATTGAAGCCTATGTTGACAAAGGAAATATCCTCACATAAAAAGTAGAAAGAAGCTTTCTGAGAAACTGCTTTGTGATGCGTAAATTAGTCTCACAGAGCTACTCTGTTCTTTTCATTGAGCAATTTGCTAACACTGTTCTCATGAAATCTGCAATGGTATACTTTGGAGTGCATTGAGGAATATAGTGACAAAGTAAATAACCTCAGATACAAACTAGAAAGTAGCTTTCTGAGAAACTGCCTTGTGATGTGTGAATTTATCTCACAGCGTTACACCATTCTTCTCACTGAGCTGCTTGAAAACATTTGTTTCGTGGAATCTGCAAAGGAGTATATGGGAGCACTTTGAGGTCTATGGTGAAAAAGGAAATGTCCTCAGATAAAAGTAGAAAGAAGCTTTCCGAGAAACTACTTTTGATGTGTGAATTCATCTCACAGAGACTCACTGTTCTTTCCATTGAGCAGTTTGCTAACACTGTTTTCTTGGAATCTGCAGTGGGATATTTTGTAGCGCATTTAAGATTATGGTGAGAAATGAAATATCTTCAGACAAAAACTACCAAGAAGCTTCCTGAGAAACTACTTTGTGATTTTTGAATTCATCTTACACAGTTACACAATTCTTTTCATGGAGCAGTTTGGTAACACTGTTTTTGGGGAATCTGAGAAGGTATATTTGGGATCGCATTGAAGCCTACAGTGACAAAGGAAATATCCTAAGATGAAAACTAGAAAGATGATTTCTGAGGAAGCACTTTGTGATGTGTGAATTCGTCTCATAAAGTTACAACTTTCTTTTCATGGAACCATTTGCTAACACTCCTTTTGTGGAATCTGCAAAGGGATATTTGGGAGTGCACTGAGACCTATGGTGAAAAACAAAATATCCTCACATAAAAATTAGAAAGAAGCTCCCTGCAAAACTGCTGTGCAATGTTTGAATTCATCTCTCATAGTTACACTGTTCTTTTCATCAAGCAATTTGTTAACACTGTTGTCGTGGAATCTCCAAAGGGATATTTTGGAGCACTTTGAGGCCTATAGTGAAAAGGTAAATATCCTTAGACAAAAACTAGAGAGAAGTTTTCTGAGAAACTGCTTTGTGATGTTTGAATTCATCTCACAATGTTACATCATAATTTTCATTGAGCTGTTTGATAGCACTGTTTTCATGGAATCTGCAAGGGATATTTCAGTGAGCGTTGAGGCCTATGGTGAAAAGTAAATATCCTCAGATAAAACTAGAAAAAAGCTTTTTGAAACTGTTTCGTGATGTTTGAATTCATGTCACAGAGTTACACTGCTGTTTTCATTGAGCAGATTTCTAATACAGTTTTCTTGGAATCTTCAATGGGATATTTTGGAGCGCATTGAAGCTTATCATGACAAAGGAAATATCCTATGACAAAAACTAGAAAGTAGCTTTCTGAGAAACTGCTTTGTGGTGTATGTGTTCATCTCGCAGAATGACACCTTTCTTTTCATGGATCAGTTTGCTAACACTATTTTCTTGGAATCTACTAAGGAAATATTATTTGAAGAAAACTTGAAAGAAGCTGTCTGAGAAACTACTTTGTGATGTGGGAATTCATCTTACTGAGTAACACCATGCTTTTCATGGATCAGTTTTGTAGCACTGTTTTTGGCAAATCTGAGAAGGGATACTTTGAATCGCATTGAAGACCATGGTGACAAAGGGAATATCCTCAGATAAAAACTAGAAATAAACTTTCTGAGAAATTCCTTTGTGATGTGTGAATTCATCTCCCAGAGTTACACCTTTCTTTTCATGGAAAATTTGCTAACACTGTTTTGGGGACTTTT
>NW_016829370.1:7622-10606 GCF_001698545.2 Rhinopithecus bieti | reverse complement strand
CTGAAAAGGGATATTTTGGATCACATTGAAGCCTATGGTGATAAAGGAAAGATTCTCAGATAAAAACTAGAAAGAAGCTTTCTGAGAAACTTTTTTATGAGGTGTGTATTTATCTCACAAAGTAACACCATTTTTTTTTCATGGAGTAGTTTGCTATCACTGTTTTCGTGGAATCTACAAAGGGATATTTGGGAGCAAGTACAGGCCTATGGTGAAAAAGGAAATATCCTCAGATAAAAACTAGAAAGAAGCTTTGTAAAAAACTACTTTGTTATTTGTTAATTCATCTCACAGAGTTACACGATTCTTTTCATGGAGCAGCTTTGTAGCACTGTTATTGGGGAATCTGGAAGGGATATTTTCGATCACATTGAAGCCAATGGTGACAAAAGAAATATCCTCAGATAAAAACTAGAAAGAAGCTTTCTGAGAAAGTTCTTTGTGATGTGTGAATTCATCTCACAGAGTTACACTTTTTTTTCATGGAGCAGACGCTAACACTGTTTTCATGGTATCTGCAATAGGGTATTTGAGAGGACATAGAAGACTGTGGTGACAATGGAAATATCCTGAGACAAAAACAAAAAAGATGCTTTCTGAGAAACTACTTTATGATGTGTGAATTCATCTCACAGATTTACAACTTTCTTGTCATGGAGGAGTTTACTAACACTATTTTTGTGGAATCTGCAAAGCGATATCCCTGTGTGCCTTAAGGAATACGGTGATAAAGTAAGTATCTTCAGATAAAAGCCAAAAAGCAGCTTTCTGAGAAACTGCTTTGTGATGTGTGAATTCATCTCCCGGAGTTACACTATTCCTTTCACTGAGCAGTTTGGTATCACTGTTTTTTTGGAATCTTCAATGGGACGTTTCAGAGTGCATGAAGCTTATGGTGACAAAGGTTATTTCCTCAGACAAAAACTAGAAAGAAGCTTTCTGCAAAACTGCTTTGTTATTTGTTAATTCATCTCACAGAGTTACACCTTTCTTTTCATGCAGCGGTTTGATAGCACTCTTTTTGTGGAATCAGAGAAGGGATAGTTTGGATTGCATTGAATCCTATGGTGACAAAGGAAATATCCTCAGATAAAACAAGAAAGAAACTTTCTGAGAAACTTCTTGTAGATGTTTGAATTCATCACACAGAGTTACAACTTTCTTTCCATGGAGCAGTTTGCTAACACTGTTTTCGTGTAATCTGCAATTGGATATTTGGCAGTGCCTTGAGTTCTATGGTGATAAACAAAATATTCCCACGTAAAAACTGGAAAGTACCCTCCTGACTCCTCACAAACCAGTTTGTGATGTGTGAATTCATCTCACAGAGTCACTCTGTTCTTTTAATTGAACAGTTTGTTAACACTGTTTTCACGGAATCTGCAATGGGATATATGGGAGCACATTGAGGCCTATGGAGAAAAGGAAATATCCGGAGATAAAACAAGAAAGTAGCTTTCTGAAAAACTGCTTTCTGATGTTTGAGTTCACCTCGCAGAGTTACACCATTGTTTGCATTGATCAGATAGATAACACTGTTTTCATGGAATCTGCAACAGGATATTTGGTAGCGCCTTGAAGCTTATGGTGACGAAGGAAATATCCCCGGATAAAAAACAAAAAGAAGCTTTCTGTGAAACTGCTTTCTGATGCATGAATTCATCTCACAGATTTACACTTTCTTTTCATTGAGAACTGTGCTAACACTTTTTTTGTGGAATCTGTAATGGGATGTTCAGGAGTGCAGTTAAGAAAATGATGAAAAAGGAAATATCCTCAGATAATAACTAGAAAGAAGCTTTCTGATAAACTGCTTTGTGACGTGTGATTCATCTAAGAGAGTTACAATGCTGTTTTCATTGAGCAGTTGGCTAACACTGTTTTCTTGGAATATGCAATTGGATATTTCAGAGTTCATTGAAACTTAGGGTGACAAAAGAAATATCCTCATATGCAAACTAGACAGAATTTTTCTGAGAAAATCCTTTGTGATTTGGGAATTCGTCTCACAGTGTTACACCACTGTTCTCATGGAGCAGTTCAATAGCACTATTTTTGGGGAATTTGAGAAGGGATATTTTGGATCACATTGAAGCCTATGGTGAAAAAGGAAATATCCTCAGACAAAAACTACAAAGAATCTTTCTCAGAAAATTCTTTGTGGTGTGTGTATTCATCTCACAGAGTAGCATGATTCTTTTCTTAGAGCAGTTTGGTAAAACTGTTTTCACAGAATCTCAATTTGGATATTTGGGAAGGTATTGAACCCTATGGTGGCAAAGGAAATATCCTCAGAATGAAAAGAAAAGAAGCACTCTTAGAAACTGCTTTGTAATGCGTGAATTCATCTCATATTTACACCATTCTTTTCATGGAATACTTTGCTAACACTATTTTCGTGGAACCTGAAAAGGGATATTCACGAACTCACTGAGGCCTGTAGTGAAAAAGCAAATATCCTCAGACAAAAACTACAAAGAAGCTTACTATGAAACTGCTTTCTGACTTGTGAATTCATCTCACAGATTTACACAACTCTTTTCAAGCCTGGTTGCAGTGTTTTTGGAAAATCTGAGAAGCGATATTTCGGATAACATTGAAGCCTATGGTGACAAAGGGAATATTCTCAGATAAAAACTCGATAGACACTTTCTGAGAAACTGATTTTTGATGTGTGTATTCCTCTCAAAGAGTAGCACAATCCTTTTCTTGGAGCAGTTTGCTAAAACACTTCTTGTGGATCTGCAAAGGGATATTTTGGAGCACATTGAGGAATATGGTGAAAAAGAAAGTGTCCTCAGAAAAGACTGGAAAGAAGCTTTCTGAGAAACTGCTTTGTGATGTGTGAATTCATCTCAGAGAGTTACAATGCTGTTTTCATTGAGCAGTTTGCAAACACTGTTTTCTTTTAATTTGCAATTGGATCAGATATTTTGGAGCGCATTGAAGCTTATGGTGATAAAGGAAATATCCTCATATAAAAA
>NW_016829370.1:0-6976 GCF_001698545.2 Rhinopithecus bieti | reverse complement strand
AAAGCTGGAGGCATCACACTACCTGACTTCAAACTATACTACAAGGCTACAGTAACCAAAACAGCATGGTACTGGTACCAAAACAGAGATATAGACCAATGGAACAGAATAGAGCCACCAGAATTAATACCACACATCTATAGTCATCTGATCTTTGACAAACCTGACAAAAGCAAGAAATGGGGAAAAGATTCCCTATTTAATAAATGGTGCTGGGAAAATTGGCTAGCCATAAGCAGAAAGCTGAAACTGGATCTTTTCCTTACTCCTTATACAAAAATTATTCAAGATGGATTAGAGACTTAAATGTTAGACATAATATCTTAAAAACCCTAGAAGAAAACCAAGGTAATACCATTCAGGACATAGGCATGGGCAAGGACTTCATGTCTAAAACACCAAAATCAATGGCAACAAAAGCCAAAATTGACAAATTGTATCTAGAACTAGAAATACTATATGACCCAGCCTTCCCATTACTGGGGATATACCCAAAGTTTTATAAATAATGCTGCTATAAAGACACATGCACACGTATGTTTATTACAGCACAATTCACAATAGCAAAGACTTGGAATCAACCCAAATGTTCATCAGTGACAGACTGTATTAAGAAAATGTGGCACACATACACCATGGAATACTATGCAGCCATAAAAAAGGATGAGTTTGTGTCATTTGTAGGGACATGGATGCAGCTGGAAACCATCATTCTCAGTAAACGATCACAAGAACAGAAAACCAAACACCGCATGTTCTCACTCATAGGTGGGAATTGGACATTGAGATCACTTGGACATGGGAAGGGGAGCATCACACACTGGGGCCTATTTTGGGGAAGGGGGAGAGGTGAGGGATGACATTGGGAGGTATAATTGAGGTAAATGAGGAGTTGAAGGCTGCTGGCGAGTTGATGGGTGCAGCACACCAACATGGCACAAGTATACATATGTAAAAAACCTGCACGTTGTGCACATGTACCCTTGAGCTTAAAGTATAATAAAAAATTAAAATAAATTAATAAATAAAATACTACTTGTAGCACTGGACTAGGTGCGGAGGATACAGTACTGAACAAAGCAAAAAAAAAAAAAAAAGAAATATCCTAATATAAAAAGTAGAAAGAAGCTTTCTGAGAAATCTCTCTGTGATGTTTAAATTCATCTCACAGAATTAATCTCACAGAATTACTGTACTTTCCATTGAGCAGTCTACTAACACTGTTTTTGTGGAATCTGCAATAGCATATTTGGGAGCTCATTAAAGCCTACGGTGACAAAAGACATGTCCTCAGATAAAAACGTAAAATAAGCATTCTGAGAAACTTCTTTGTGATGTGTCAATTTTTTTCCCACAGAATTACACTGTTCTTTTCTTTGAGTAGCTTGCTAACCCTGTTTTCCTGGAAACTGCAATGGGATATTTTGGAGTGCATTGAAGCTTATGTTGACAAAGGAAATATCGTGAGAAAAAAACTCGAAAGAAGTTTCTGACAAAGTGCTTTATAATTTTTGACTTCATCTTGCAGACTTAAAATTTCCTTTCATGGAGCAGTTTGTTAGCACTGTTTTTGGGGAATCTGAGAAGAGATATTTTGGATCGCATTAGAGCCTAGTGTGACAATGGAAATATAATCAGATAAAAACTAGCAAGAAACTTTCTGAGAAATAGATTTGTGATGTGCATATTAATCTCACAGAGTTCCAGGACTATTTTCTGGGAGCAGTTTGCTAACACTGTGTTCATGAAATGAGCAATACGATATTTTGGATTGCATGAAGCCTATGGTGACAAAGGAAACATCCTCAGACAAAAACTAGAAAGAAGCATTCTGAGGAAGTTCTTTGTGATGTGTGAATTCATTTCACAGAACTACAGCTATCTTTTCACAGAGCAGTCTTGTAATACTGTTTTCGTGGAATCTGCAAAGGGATATTTGGGTTTGCATTGAGGACTATAGAGAATAAAGAAATATACTCAGATAAAAAATATAAATAAGCTTTCTTAGAAACTGTTTGGTGATGCATGAATTCGTCTTACAGCGTTACACCATTCTTTTCAATGAGCAGTGTGATAACGCTATTTTCGTGGAATCTGCAATAGGATATTTGGGAGAGCATTCAAGCTTGTGGTGACAAAGGAAATATCCTCAGACAAAAGCCTAATAGAAACTTTCTGAGAAACTGTTTTGGGGTCTGTAAATTCAAGTGACCGAATTACACGTTTCTTTTCATGGAGCAGTTTCATAACACGATTTTCGTAGAATATGCAAATACATATTTGCGAGCACATTGAGGCTTATAGTGAAAAAAGAAATATCCTCATTCAAAAGCTAGAAAGATGCTTTCTGTGAAACTGCTTTGGGATTTTTAAATTCATCTCACAGAGTTACATGATACTTTTTATGGATCAGTTTGGTAGCACTGTTTTCGGGAATCTGAGAAGGAATATTTTGGATCACATTGAAGCTTACGGTGACAAAGGCAATATCCTCAGACAAAAACCAAATGGAAATATTCTGAGAAACTGCTTTCTGATGTGTGAATTCATCTCACAGAGTTACACCATTCTTTGCATTGAAAAGTTTGCACCCGCCCCAGCTCCGGCCCTGCTCCGGCACTGATACCACCACCGCAGCAACGGCCTCAGCCCACGGAGGTGGTTGGACTGACCCCCGACGGTTGAACACACAGACTCTTCTCCGAGAGCAGGCCATGGACACCTTCAGCACCAAGAGCCTGGCTCTGCAGGCACAGAAGAAGCTCCTGAGTAAGATGACATCTAAGGCAGTGGTGGCCATGCTGGTGTATGACACCAGCAGCGAGGTGCTCAACGAGCTGTACCGTGCCACCAGGGAGTTCACACGCAGCTGCAAGGAGGCCCAGAAGATGCTCAAGAACCTGGTGAAGGTGGCCCTGAAGCTGGGGCTGCTGCTGCGTGGGGACCAGCTGGGCAGGGAGGAGCTGGCGCTGCTGTGGCGCTTCTGCCACCGGGCACACTTCCTGGCCATGATGGCCATCAGCTTCCAGCAGGTGGACTTCACCTTCGACCAGCAAGTGCTGGCTGTCGGGCTGCTCGAGTGCCGCGACCTGCTGCACCAGGCCGTGGGCCCCCAGCTGACCACCAAGTCCCACAGCCGCATCAACCACGTGTTCGGCCACCTGGCTGACTGCGACTTCCTGGCCGTACTTTACGGCCCCCAGAGCCCTACCGCTCCCACCTGCGCAGGATCTGCGAGGACCTGGGCACAATGCTGGACGAGGGCAGCCTCTGAGCCCCGGGGCCACCCGGCCGCCCCCCTCGCGCCTTCTGGGGCTCTTCTGCTGGGCGCGGTGAGGTTTGTGGTTTTTTTCCAACTCTTTTCTCCCAATCGGACTCCGGCCAAACTCCCACAAATAGGTGGGTGACCTGACCCCTTTGAGAGGACGCTGAGCCATCTGTAGCAGCTGTTTCAGACACCTATGTCACCTCTTCTCCTGGCCCCCGCCCAATGGGGAGAGGAATTTGAGGCCCTACTCTGGGGACCACCTTCCACCCGTTTGTACTTCCTGGGCCACACCAACCTCTGGGTCGATTGATGTAAAAGTCAAAAGCTACTGCTTCCCACTTGGTAATGTCACCTGGGATTTTCATCCCCACACACAAGGACTAGAGGTTCACATGGTGAACTGGGGGAAGGGGAGTGTTGGCGGGCAAATCGTGGCACCCCCCCGCCCCATCTATAAATTCACATCCTAACCCCCAGGACCAGAAGATGATCCGATTTGGAAATAGGATCATTACAAATGGGATTAGTTCAGAGGATGTCATCTTGGAGTAGGGTGGGCCTCAATTCAAGGACTGGGGTCCTAATAAACGGGGGCTCGTGGCAGGGCCCGCTGGCTCATGCCTGTAATCCCAGTACTTTGGGAGGCCAAGGTGGGTGGATCATGAGGTCAGGAGATCAAGACCATCCTGGCTAACACGGTGAAATCCCATCTCTACTAAAAATACAAAAAAATAGACAGGAAGAAAAAAAGAAAAGTTTGCTAACACTTTTTCGTAGAATCTGCAATGGGATATTCTGGAGCGCATTGAGGAATATGGTGACAAATGTAATATCCTCAGACAAAAACTAGAAAGAAGCTTTCAGAGAAACAGCTCACTGAAGATTGAATTCATTCATTCCACAGTTACACCACTCCTTTCATGGAGCACAACGGTAGCACTGTTTTGGGGGAATCTGAGAAGGGATGCTTTGGATCCCATCGAAGCCTATATGACAAAGGAAATATCCTCACATAAAAACTAGAAAGAAGCTTTCTGAGAAACTGCTTTGTGATGTGTGAATGCAACTCACAGAGTTACATGATGCTTCTCTTGGAGCAGTTTGCTAACACTGTTTTCGTGGAATCTGCAATGGGATATTTGGGAGTGTATTGAAGCATAAGATGACAAAAGAAATATCCTCAGACAGAAAACAAAAGACAGCTTTCTGAGAAACTGCTTTGTGATGTGTGAACTCGTCTCACAGATTCACACATTTCTTTTCATGGAGCATTTTGATAACAATCTTTTCGTGTAATCTCAAAAGAGTTATTGGCTAGTGCATTGAGGCCTATAGTGAAAATGGAAATATCCTAATGCAAAAACTAGAAAGAAGCTTTCTGAGAAACTGTTTTGTGATTTGTCAATTCACGTCACAGTGTTACACGATTCTTTTCATGGAGCAGATTGGTAGCATGTTATTGGGGAAACTGAAAAGTGATATTTTGGATTGCATTGAAGTCTATGGTGACAAACGAAATATAATCAGATAAAAACTAGAAAGAAGATTCCTGAGAAAATTATATGTGAAGTGTGTATTCGTCTCACAGAGTAGCCCCTTTCTTTTCATGGAGAAGTGTGTTATTCTGTTTTTGTGGAATCTACAATGTGATATTTGGGATTGAGTTGAGACCTATGGTGAAAAGGGTAATATTCTCAGATGAAAACTAGAAAGAAGCTTTCTGAGAAACTGCTTTGTGATGTGTGAATTTATCTCACACAGTTACACCACTCTTTTTGTGGAGCAGTTTCTAACACTGTTTTCGTGGAATCTGCAATAGAATATTTTGGAGTGCAATGAAGCCTATGGTGACAAACGAAATATCCTCAGAAAAAAACAACAAGAAACATTCTGTGAAACTCTTTTGTGAAGTGTGAATTCATCTCACAGAGTTATACTTATCATGGCACAGTTTGGTAGCACTGTTTTTGGGGAATCTGAGAAGGGATACTTTGAATTGCATCAAAGCCCATGGTGGCAAAGAAATATCCTCAGATAAAAACTAGAAAGAAGCTTTCTGTGAATCTTCTTTGTGATGTGTGCATTCATCTCACCGAGTAACACCTTTCTTTTCATGGAGCAGTTTGCTAATACTGTTTTGAGGAATCTTCAACAGGTTTTTTGGTAGGGCATTGAAGTTTACGGTGACACAGGAAATATACTGATAAAACCAAAAGAAGCTTTCTGAGAAACTGCTTTGTGGTTAGTGAATTCATCTCACAGAGTATCAGTGTTCTTTTCAGTGAGCACTTTGGTAACAACGTTTTCTTGGACTCTGAAATGAAATATTTCAGAGTGCATTGAAGTTTATGGTGACAAAGGAAATATCCTCAGATAAAAACTAGAAAGAAACTTTTATGAGAAAGTTCTTTGTGATGTGTGAATTCATCTCACAGAAGTACACCTTTCTTTTCATGGAGCAGTTTGATAACACTGTTTTTGTGAAATCTGCAAAGGGATATTTGGGAGCACATTGAGGCCTATGGTGAAATGGGATATATCCTCAGATAAAAACTAGAAAGAATCTTTCTGAGAATCTTCATTGTGATGTGTGAATTCATCTTACAGAGTTACATCGTTCTTTTCATTGAGCAGATTGATAGCACTGACATCGTGGAATCTGCAATAGGATATTTTGGAGCACATTGAAGCCTCTGGTGAAAAAGAAAATATCCTCAGATAAAAACCAAAAGAAAAACTTCTATTCAATTCCTATGTGCTGTGTGGATTCATCTCTCAAAGTTACACCATTCTTTCAATTGAAATGTTTAGTAACACTTTTATAATGGAATCTGCAATGTGATACTTGAGAGCACATAGAGGGATAAGGTGAAAAAGGAAATATCCCCAGATAAGAACCACACAGTTGCACCACTATTTTCATGGAGCAGTTTGCTAACACTCTTTTCGTGGAATCTGCACTAGGATATTTGGGAGTCCATTGAAGCCTCTAGTGATAAAGGATCTATACTCAAACAATAGCTAGAAAGAAGCTTTCTGAGAAACTGCTTAGTGATGTGTGAATTCATCTCACAGAGTTAGAGTTTTCTTTTCATTGAACAGTTTGATAACACTGTGTTCTTGGAATCTGCAATGGGATATCTCGGAGTGCATTGAAGGTTATGGTGACATAGGAAATATGCTCATATAAAAACTAGAAAGAAGATTTCTGAGGAATCACTTTGTGATGTGTTAATTCACATAACAGGGTTACATGATTCTTTTCATGTACCATTTTGGTAGCACTGTTTTGGGGGAATCTGAAAAGGGAGATTTTGGATGGCTTTGAAGCCTATGGTGACAAAGGAAATATTCTCAGATAAAAAATGGAAACAACCTCTCTGAGAGACTTCTTTGTCATGTGTGAATTCATTTCACAGAGTTACACGTTTCTTTTAATGGAGCAGTTTGGTATCACTGTTTCATGGAATCTGTAATAGGTTAATTGGGTGTGCATTGAAGCCTATGGTAACAAAGGAAATATCCTCAGATAAAAACCGAAAAGACGCTTTCTGAGAAACTGCTTTGTGATGTGTGAATTAATCTCACAGAGTTACACTGATCTTTTCAATGAGCAGTTTGCTAACACTATTTTCATGGAATCTGCACTAGGATATTTTGAGTGCATTGAAGCCTCTAGTGAAAAGGATCTATACTCAAATAGATTTA
>NW_016829369.1:0-1114 GCF_001698545.2 Rhinopithecus bieti | reverse complement strand
GAAAAGAATCATGTAATTCAGTGATATGAATTAACACATCTCAAAGAACTTTCTCAGAAAGCTTCTTAATAGTTTTTATACGAAGATATTTCCTTTGTCATCATAAGTTTCATGTGCCCTGAAATATCCCATTGCAGATTCCAAGAAAACGGTGTTAGCAGGCTGCTAAATGAAAAGAACAGTGTAACTCTGTAAGATGAATTCACACGTCACAAAGCACTTTCTCAGAATACTTCTTTTAGTTATTGTCTGAGGATTTCCTTTGTAACCATAAGCCTCAATGCACTCCCAAATATACCTTTGCACATTCCTTGAAAACAGCATTAGCAAACTGCTCCATTGAAAGAAAGGTGTAACTCTCTGAGATGAATTCACACATCACAAAGATCTTTCTCAGAAAACTTTCTTGTTTTTATGTGAGGATATTTCGTCACCATATTTTTCAATGTGATCCAAAATATCCCTTCTCAGTTTCCACAGAAACAAAGACATAAAACTGAACCATGAAAATAATCATGTAATACTATGAGATGAATTCACATATCCCAAAGCTGTTTCTCAGAATGTTTCTTTCTTTTTTTGTCTGAGCATATTTGCTTTGTCACTATAATCTTCAATGCGCTCTGAAATATCCCATTGCAGATTACAAGAAAACAGTGGTAGCAAACCTCTCAATGAAAAGAACAGTGGAACTCTGTGAGATGAATTCACACATCACAAAACAGTTTCTCAGAAAGCTTCTTTCTACTTTTTATCTGAGGATATTTCCTTTCTACCATAGGCCTCAATGCCCTGCCAAATATCTCTTTGCAAATTCCACAAAAACAAGGTTAGCAAGCAGCGCCATGAAAAGAAAGGTGAGAGAAATTCACACATGACAAATAACTTTCTCAGAAATCTTCTTTCTAGTTTTTTCTGAGGATTTTTCTTTTGTCACCATAGGCCTCAATGCAATCTTAAACATCCCTTCTCAAATTCCCCAAAAACAGAGCCAACAAACTCATCCATGAAACGAATCGTGTAACTCTGTGAGATGAATTCACAAATCAGAAAGCAGTTTCTCAGAATGTTTCTTTCTAGTTTTTGTCTGAGAATATTTACTTTTCACAGTAAA
>NW_016829368.1:0-750 GCF_001698545.2 Rhinopithecus bieti | reverse complement strand
GTCTGAGACGGAGTTTCATTATTGTTGCCCAGGCTGAAGTGCAGTTGTGTGATCTCCGCACACTGCAACCTCCGCCTCCCAGGTTGAAGCAATTCCCTTGCTTCAGCCTCCCGAATAGCTGGGATTACAGGTGCCCGCCACCACGCCCAGCTAATTTTTTTGTATCTTTAGTAAGAGAGGGAGTTTCACTGTGTAGGCCAGGATGGTTTCGAACTCATGACCTCGCGATCCGCCTGCCTCGGCCAAAAGTGCTGCGAGTACAGGCCTGTACCACTGCATCTGGCTATGCCCTGCATTTTTTACGTGTTTTTTCAAGCAGGGTCTCAAATGTACCGCCAGTCCTCCTTTTCTCCTGCCTAACTGTGGCTTAAAGTAAAATACCAAATTTCCAGCTCCTTCTGACAAGTCCAAATGCTAACTTTTCCTCCCCAGTTCGGATTATTAACTTATTTTATTTTATTTTATTTTTTTGAAATGGAGTCTCGCTCTGTCACCCAGGCTGGAGTGCAGTGGCATGATCTCGGCTCAAGCGATTCTCCTGCCTCAGCCTCCCCAGTAGCTGGGATTACAGGTGCATGCCACCATGCCCGGCTATTTTTTGTAGAGTCGGGGTTTCACCATGTTTTGCAGGCTGGTCTTGAACTCCTGACCTCAGGTGATCCACCCGCCTCGGCCTCCCAAAGTGCTGGGATTGCAGGCGTGAGCCACCGCGCCCGGCCACTGTTTTTTAGTGTGCTTTTTTTTTGTTTC
>NW_016829367.1:0-479 GCF_001698545.2 Rhinopithecus bieti | reverse complement strand
AATAAAATTTAATGTGACAAACGTTTATTTTTAATTTTTTTAATTTTAAGGTTTTTTGGTTTTTGAGAGACAGGGTCTTGCTCTGTCACCCAGGAGTACAGTAGTGTGATTACAGCTCACTGCAGTCTCAAACTCTTGGGTTCAAGCAGTTCTCCCAGCTCAGTCTTCTGGGTAGCTGGGACTACAGGTGTGTATTACCAAGCCTGGCTAATTTTTTAAAAATATTTTTATAGAGATGGAGTCTCACTATGTTGCCCAGGCTGACCTCAAACTCCTTTGTTCAAGCAATCCTTCCACCTCAGCCTCCCAAATGCTGGGATCACAGGCATGAGCCACTGCATGTGGTTAAAATTTAAAATTTTTAATTAACATATGTATAATTCTGTATATAAAGAGCCACTGCATGTGGTTAAAATTTAAAATTTTTAATTAACATATGTATAATTCTGTATATAAAGTGTGCCAAATATATATATATA
>NW_016829366.1:5659-7997 GCF_001698545.2 Rhinopithecus bieti | reverse complement strand
TAAAATAAAATGGCTATTAATACTTGAATCTCCAAGCTCTGAACTCCATAAACAATGTTTCGTTTTTTGTTTTTTGTTTTTTTTGAGGTGGTAGATTGTAATATTTTTATATCATTATTTAACATGTATTTATCTGTCCTTTAAAAATGATGGAAATTGCAGCACAATATGATGTGAAGCATTGCTATAGTGGAGGAAGTAGTCCTGGCCCAGAAATGCTTTGTTTATGAGCAAGGTTCCTAGGATTAGATTTGAGAAAGTAGGAGAAATAGATTTCACATAGTTGAGAACACTAATCTCCTTTTAGTTTTTCAGATTTAGATCACATTATCAGTCTCCTAAAATTACTTTTTCCTTTCCTTTTAAAGTCTGAAATAAGTGTTCCTAAGGGTTATGTGAGTTATCTCTTAAATAGCAGGATTTAATGGCACATCTACAGCTTGGTAGCATGTAGGATGATAAAACAGCTGTTCATATCACCTTCTATCATTAGGGTCCATTTGTTTTTATCACATATTAATTAACACTGCTCTTCAAAATCTTCCTTTACATTAAAGAAACTTCAGTGATCAATGCATATAGAGCACAGCTCTGCAAGTAACTCCTTTTAAAAAGAGAAGGACATTTTATGGAGATACAAGATATTCCAAATGTTTAATGTAATTGTAAGCTTTGATACTTGTAGAAGTATAAATGCTACAAACTTTCACAAAACCTTGCCTGAATGTTTTTCTTTCCCTTCTTTTGAAATGGGATCTGGATGTCACCCAGGCTGGAGTGCAGTGGCATGACCATGGTCCACTGCAGCCTTGACCCCCGAGGCCCAAGTGATCCTCCCACCTCAGTCTCCAGAGTAGCTTGGACTACAGACACATGCCACCATATCCAGCTAATTATTTTTATTTATTATTATTAATTATTATTTTACAGACAGGATTTCACTGTGTTGAGTAGACTGTTCTCGAACTGCTGCGCTCAAGTAATCCTCCCACCTCAGCCTCCCAAAGTACTGAGATAATAGGCATGAATCACTATGCCCAGCACATTTCTTTTACATTTAATTTTGCATTTTTCTAAGAGATGGGGGTCCCGATATGTTGTCCAGGTTGAAGTGCAGTAGCTATTTCTATAGGCACCATCACGGTACACTGCAGCCTCCAATACCTGACCCCAAGCAATCCTCCAGCCCCAGCCCCCAAGTAGCTGGAACCTCAGGCATGCACCACCACACCCAGCTTCATTTTGAGAATTTTGAATATAAAGCTTTTAATTTTTTGCTTCAGTCAATGTCTGCTATCTTCAAGAGTGACTGAAACAAAAAATCAAATGCCTAACATTCAGGAGACAAATGCCGGGTGCACCTGCAGTCTCAGTCACTCGTGTGGCCAAGGCTAGAGGATGGCCCGAAGCCAGGAAGTTCTAGGCTGCAGTGCACCATGACTGCACCCATGAATAGCCACTGCATTCCAGCCTGGACAACACAGCAAGACCCCCATCTCATAAAGAAAAAAAACAAAACAAAACTCTCAAACGATGTTTTTCAAAGGTTTATAGCATTTATACTCATGCTGCAGTGCCTTGGAGGGCCCAAACTATATTAAAGTTTAAAACTGCTATACTTTTTTTTCACTGTCACTGAACTACCATGTTGGTTGGCATTATGAAAATATCTTTTAATACACTTATTTAACAAGATAAAAATTATCAGAAAACGAGAAGCACCATTTATAGTTCACAAGAAATGCAACATGGACCCCAATAGAAGTAGATATTAATAACTGATACTTCCTCTGTTTATGACCCCAAACATGCTAAAATGCTAAAGTAATGCTTGCAAAGAATATGAATGACAAATGTTATCCATCAGCTTTTTGGTTTAAAATGATTGCCAATGACTAGCAGCTTCAGTGGTAACAGTAGGGAGGAAGAACCCTTGAATCCCTAACGATGCTGCAGTCTGCTCCTAAGTGGCTTTAGTTAGAGTCCCTTGTTCTAATGTAACACTGCACTGATTCTAAAGGCATATGCAGCAAAATGTGCAGGGGGAGAAAAACTGGAAAAAACATAAAAGTTATATGGTTAGTGTCTTTAAAGTCTAAAAGTTTAAACTATTATTTAAAAAAACCTTACATAGGTCACAGCTGTCGGCCCACACCGTAAGCAAATATCTGTGTGTGGGATGGGAGCCTTCACTTTGGAGTGGTTTTTTTGAAACATTAAAAAGGACAGAAGAGTGTTTTGTTGCATTGACAAGGTCCCATTCTTTTCTATGGAGTATGATCCTTGTTGTCCATGAGTCTCTTGAATTTGAGCTTTTTTTTTTTTTTTTTTTTTTTTT
>NW_016829366.1:0-1960 GCF_001698545.2 Rhinopithecus bieti | reverse complement strand
CTTGGGCCACTTCTTTTCACATTATTATGTCTTCTGAGGTTATCACCTGAAGGGATATTTATGGACTGAAGAGTTATTGTTATTTGTGTATCTTTTACTTTGTTGAGAATACATATTTATCTTCTAATAAAATTATTCCAGAAAACTTTTAAAAAGTCATTTAAATTGGTTGATAATATAGTTATAAAATTGACAGAGCAGTGGCAAAATAGATTAAAGTTACATAAACTCTAGGATTTAAGTTTTCTTAGGTAAGCTTAGGAAAACAGAACTGGAAATACCCCAGTGGCGTAGAGAACAGAATTCTACATAGGGTCCTTTCCCTGCCCCATTTCTGTTCAGATTCACCCTTTTGAAGGCCTTCTTTAGGTCTGGCCCACTCTGGAGTGTTGCCTTTCAGAACTGTTGTATAAAGGTCAGAGTTTTGGCCGGTAAATCCTTCTGCCTTTCTAGAGCTGGTGCTTACAATTTCCTGCAACCCAAAAGCAGATAAATAAGAAAATAAACTATACATGTTAACATCTCATTTTAAAATTTTGTAATAAAACCAGTGCTTACAGAAACATTCCATTTAGCAACGTGTTTTCTATTCCTGCAGATCCAGTAGTTGCTCCACAAGTCACAGACAAGTAAATATAAATAGAAAAAAATTTCTTAAACTTTCTGTGCCCCTCTTCTGTCTATATTTATCCTTATTCTATACATTTTAAAAAAATCCATGACAGAGAACCAGAGGAAGAAGTAATAATGCTGGGTCCTTTATCTAAATCCTGAGACTTATTGAACACTAGTATCAACTTCCAATGTGTTAGGCCCAGCACAGTGCTCTGTATTATACTCTTGAGCACATAGTACCTGCTTAATAATTATGCATTACTACATATGTACATGTTGTTTTCCAAACGCAGACTTATTCCAACATTGCTGCCTTCTGTTTCCTCTGTAAACTTTAAAGAGCCAGCAAATAATATAAAACTTCAAGATAGAGTGTAGTTGTCTTCATTTGTACCAGAAGTATTTGTGTTGTGACAAGAGTGCTGAGTGTAAGGGACTCTGTGCTGTGCCCGCTTTCTCTAACTAATGCTAATGATGAGCCCGGGGAGCAACATCAGGATTGACAGGGGACTTGTTTGAAACACCCATCCATGGACCCTTTCCAAACTGGCAGAATCACATTATGTAGAGTGGGACCAACATTACCATGTGATTTTAGGTTCATTAAAGCTTGAGAGGCAATGCTTAGCTTAGTAGTTATCAGCCCAGGCTTCTCATTAGTATCACACGGCCAGTTGGCAGAAACCTCTTGTGCCCTCCCCACAGCTCCTGTTTATTGTTTTGGGTGGAAGCATCCATGTTGTTTAAATGAAGGGCCTCATGTGACTCTAATGTGAGGCCAGAGTCAAGTATGAGGGCTTCAAGATACATTCATGAGAGTTAAGTGCAAAGGTGGTTACAGGACCTGTTCTGTTTGGGTTTGGTAGGGACAGGACAGTGTGGCCCATATTTTCATTACTGTAGCAGAAATTGCTGGTGTTTGTGGCAGGGGAGGGCGCCTGAGGACAGGAAAGGAGAAACATATTTTTACATCCATGGAGCAGTACATTGTTCTTGAATCTCTTCTGTTATAAAGGAAAGAAATGGGTGGACTTTTGGTCTTGGTCCTTCTGTCTGTGGGTGTGATGCTAGCAGGTAAGAAGGTGGTGCTGACGTGTTTAAGGCAGTTTTCTCAAGATGCAAGTGTTAACTTGTTTAGAGAATTTCATCTGAAAAGGATTCCAAGAGAAGGAGGAGAAAGAGGAATTTTTTTTTATTTTATTTTATTTTTTTTCAGCTACACATGTCTCAGATTAAGAGCTTTGTCCACTCTTTCTTCTGGAGTCTCATGCATTTAGTATTTGCAAACCTTTACTTCTCTACTTGTGTTTTCCTTACTAATGAGTTTAACTACTTTTAAAATTCT
>NW_016829365.1:0-3369 GCF_001698545.2 Rhinopithecus bieti | reverse complement strand
GAAGTGACTTAGGAAGAATTTTATTATCCTCAATTTTTGGTAAGAGTTTCAGGAGGATTATTATTCTTTGTACACTTGGTAGAATTTTGCTGTGCATTTATCTAGTCTTGAACTTTTCTTTGTCAAGACATTTTTTATTGCTAACTCAATCATGCTACTCATTATTGGTTTGTTCAGGTACTCTATTTCTTCCCGACTCTATCTTGGGAGGTTGTTTCCATGAATTTATTCATTCTTTCTAGGTTTTCAGGTTTGTGAGTGTCTGTCTAGTTGTTTAAAATTGTTTCTAGTGATCTTTTATATTACTGTTGTATCCACTGTAATGTCTGTTCTTTCATTTCTGATTTTGTTTATTTAGATTTCTATTCTGTTTGTGGTTAATCTAGCTAACAATTTACCAATTTTGTCTTTTGAAAACCAACTCTTCTGTTGATCATTTTATTGTTTTTGGACTTCATGTCATTTGATTCTGTTCTGATTTTTGTTATTTCTTCTTCTAACTTAGAATTTGATTTGTTATTAATTTTCTAGTTACTTGAAGTGTGATGTCAGGTCCTTAATATGTAAGCTTTCTATTTTTTTGATGCAGGTCTTTAGGCTATGAACTTTCCTCTTAGTACTATATTTGATGTATCTCACAGGTTTTATTATATTGTGTTTCTATTTCCATCTTTTTTCCCACAAATTTTTAATTTTCATCTTAAAATTTTTTT
Organism: Rhinopithecus bieti; assembly: GCF_001698545.2. Lineage (NCBI taxonomy): Eukaryota > Metazoa > Chordata > Mammalia > Primates > Cercopithecidae > Rhinopithecus > Rhinopithecus bieti. Next base: position 2,656 of record NW_016829365.1, on the reverse strand, counting down.
TGTTTGTTTTGAGATGGGGTTTATTCTGTCACTCAGGCTGGAGTGTAGTGGCACAGTCTTGGCTCGCTGCAACTTCTGCCTTCCAGGCTGAAACAATCGTTTTATATTAGCCTCCTGAGTGGCTAGGACAATAGGTGCACACCACCACACCTAGCTGTTTTTTCATTTTTTTTTTTTTTTTTTGTAGAGATGGGGTTTTGCCATGTTGCCCAGGCGAGTCTCAAACTTCTTACCTCAGGTGGTCCACCTATCTCAGCCTCCCAGAGTGCTGGGATTACAGGTGTGAGCCACCACCCCTGGTCAGCCATCTTAATTACTTCATTTACACAGTCACTGTTGAGGAGTTTTTTTTTTTTTTTTTTTTTTGAGGCGGAGTCTCGCTCTGTCACCCAGACTGGAGTGCAGTGGCACAATCTCAGCTCACTGCAAGCTCCACCTCCCGGGTTCACGCCATTCTCCTGCCTCAGCCTCCCAAGTAGCTGGGACTACAGGTGCTCGCCACCTCGCCCGGCTAGTTTTTTGTATTTTAGTAGAGATGGGGTTTCACCATGTTAGCCAGGATGGTCTCGATCTCCTGACCTCGTGATCCGCCCGTCTTGGCCTCCCAATGTGCTGGGATTACAGGCTTGAACCACCGCGCCCAGCCGAGGAGTATTTTGTTTAAATTCTTTGTAAATTTATACTTTCTGAAATTTTTCTTGATATTGATTTGTAGTTTTAGTCTATTGTGATCTAAGTAGGTAGTTGATATAACTTTGATTTTTGGGGATACTTTGTTGATTTGCCAAATTTCCTATCTCAATGGTCTCTCAAATGTTGTGAGTAGAATGTTGAATTTCTCCACTATTGTATTACTGTCTCTTTGTATAGATTTATTAATATTTATTTTTAAAATCTGGGTGCCATGATGTTTGGTGCATATACATTTAGAATTATTATATCTTTTGGCTGAAATGATTTATTTATTATTGGATGATGATCTTCTTTATCCTTTGTGTTACAGCTTTTTATTTAAAGCCTGTTTTATTTGATGTAAGTATAGATATTCCTGTTTACTTTTGGTTTCTGTTTGTGTTAATATATTTCCCCCCATTTGCCTTTAATCTGTATGTTTCTTACAAGTAAGCTGAGATTTTTGTAGGCAACATAGGGTTGGATTATTTTTTCTTATTCATTTCATAAATCTATTTTTTTTTTTTTTTTTGAGATGCAGTCTTGCTGCATTGCCAAGCTGGAGTGCAGTAGCACGATCTCGTCCCACTGCTTACTGCAACCTCCGCCTCCCCTATTCAAGTGATCTCCTTTCTCAGCCTCCTGAGTAGCTGGGACTGCAGGCGCACACCACCATGCCCAGCTAATTTTTGTATTTTCAGTAGAGATGAGGTTTCACCATATTTGCCAGGCTGGTCTTTATCTCTTAACCTCATGATCCACCCACCTTGCCCTCCCAAAGTGCTGGGACTATAGGCGTGAGCCACTGCACCCAACCAAATCTATACATTTCAATGAAGTATTTATTTATATTCAAGGTAAATATTAATATGTAAGGTTTTGTTACTATCATAATGTTAATTATTTTCTTGTTTTATTTTTTCTTTGTAGTTTAATAAAATTCTGTCATGTTGTGATTTGATTTATTTCACTTTCTGTTTTTTGTAAGACCTATTAGTTTTATACTTTTATATGTTTTAATAATGGTGAATATCAATCTTTTGTTTTTATATTAGATTTTTTTTTAACATCTTTCATAGGCCCAGTCTAGTGGTAATTAGTTTCCCCAGCATTTATTTCTCAGGGTAAGTCTTTATGTTGTTCACTTGTGATGGTTATTCTAGCTTGATGTAAAGTTTTTGGTTGGCACTTTTTTTTTTTAAATACTCTAAAAGTGCCATCCCATTCTCTTCTGGCCAGTAGAGTTTCTGCTGAGAAGTCTGCTTTTAATCTAATGTGATTTTCTTTATAAATGACTAGATGCTTTTTTTTTTTTTTTTTTGCTTATTTTCGAATTACTTCCTTCACTTTGACTTTAGATATTCTGATTATCATGTGCCATGATGATGTCTGTTTTGCAATATATTGTATTTGTATTTTGTTGTATTTTGTTTGCTGAGTTTCCTGTATGTGTATGTCTAATTCAATTGCTAGAGTTGGGGAGTTTTCATCAATTGTTTTCTTAAATAGGTTTTCCTTTTAAAAAATTTTATTTTATTTTATTTTATTATTATACTTTAAGTTCTAGGGTACATGTGCACAATGTGCAGGTTTATTGCATATGTATACTTGTACCATGTTGGTGTGCTGCACCCATCAACTCGTCAGCACCCATCAACTCGTAAGGGTTTTCTAAACTTTTGATGTTTTTTCTTTCTCAGAAAACTGATAATTTTGAAGTTTAGTCACTTTATGTGGTCAGAAACATCTCAAAGTCTTTGTTCATTCTTTTTTATTCTTTTCTCCTTATTTTGTCTGAGTATATTATTTTAAAAGACCTGTTTAAAGGTTTGAAAATTCTTTTATGTTTGTTTCAGTCTGTTATTGAATCTTTCAGTGTATTTTCTTTTCCTTCAATAAATCAGTTCCATAATTTTGTTTCAGTTTCTATTAAAAGATACCTATCTCCTTGGAACATTTCCCATTCATACTCTACATTTATTTA
>NW_016829364.1:0-1461 GCF_001698545.2 Rhinopithecus bieti | reverse complement strand
TTTCTTTTATTATTTATTTATTTATTTATTTATTTATTTATTTATTTATTTATTTATTTTTTGCAATGGAGTCTCGCTCTGTTGCCCAGGCTGGAGTGCAGTGGCTCCATCTCTGCTCACTGCAAGCTCCGCCTCCCGGGTTCACGCCATTCTCCTGCCTCAGCCTCCCAAGTAGCTGGGACTACAGGCGCCCGCCACCACGCGCAGCTAGCTTTTTGTATTTTTTTTAGTAGAGATGGGGTTTCACCAGGTTAGCCAGGAAGGTCTCGATCTCCTGCCTCGTGATCCGCCTGTCTCGGCCTCCCAAAGTACTGGGATTACAGGCTTGAGCCACTGCGCCCGGCCGGGAAGGTGTCTTTCAAGGATACAACATTTCAGTTACAAAGGAGGAATACTTTGGAGAGAAACGCTGAACATTATGGTGACTACAGTAAATAATGGTATACTGTATACTTGAAACTTGCTCAGAAAGTACATTTCAAGTGTTTTCACCACCAAAAGTCCTAAGCATATAAGTGGATGCACATGGTAAAGGGCTTCATTTAGCCATTTCACAATCTATACAGATATCAAAACAGCATGTTGTACACCATATATATCACTTTTCAATTAAAAAAATAAATTAAAATGTACAAACAGTAGGAAAAAGTACAAGCATGATGCTAAGTGAAAGAAACCTATTGCAAAAGACCCCATATTGTATGATTCCATTTATGTGAAATTTCCAGAATAGACATATTCATAGAGGCAGAAAGTAGATGGGTTTGTCAGAGGCTGAGAGTCTTTTTGGAGTGATAAACATACTCTGGAACTAGATAGTGATGATGGCTGCAAGCCCTTGCAAATATACTAAAAACTACTGAATTCTACACATTAAGATGGTGAATTTGGCTGGACATTGTGGCTCACGCTTGTCATTTCAGTACTTTGGGAGGTGGAGGTGGGCTGATTACTTGAGGCCAGGAGTTCAAGACCAGCCTGGCTAACATGGCGAAACCCCGTCTCTACTAAAAATACTAAAAATATTAGCCAGGCGTAGTGGTGCAAGACTGTAGTCTCAGCTACTCGGGAGGCTGAGGCATGAGAATTATTTGAACCCAGGAGGTGAAGATTGCAGTGAGCTAAGATCACACCGCTGCACTCCAGTCTAGGCGACAGAGTGAGATTCTGACTCAAAAACAAAACAAAACAAAAAAAAAAAAACGGTGGCTCAAGCCTGTAATCCCAGCACTTTGGGAGGCCGAGACGGGTGGATCACGAGGTCAGGAGATCGAGACCATCCTGGCTAACAGGGTTAAGCCCCGTCTCTACTAAAAAATACAAAAAACTAGCCGGGCGACGTGGCGGGCGCCTGTAGTCCCAGCTACTCGGGAGGCTGAGGCAGGAGAATGGCGTGAACCCGGGAGCCGGAGCTTGTAGTGAGCTGAGATCCGGCCACAGCACTACAGCGCGGTGTCAGAA
>NW_016829363.1:0-1710 GCF_001698545.2 Rhinopithecus bieti | reverse complement strand
GCGGCCCCAGTCACGTACCCCTGCTTGCTCAATCGATCAGGACCCTCTCACACGCACCCCCTTAGAGTTGTGAGCCCTTAAAAAGGACAGGAATTGTTCACTCGGGGAGCTCGGCTCTTGAGACGGACGTCTTGCCCATGTCCCCGGCTGAATACACCCCTTCCTGCTTTAACTAGGTGTCTGAGGAGTTTCGTCTGCAGCTTGTCCTGCTACATTGCAACCTGTCTTATCAGCAAGATCCTTATGACCTGTATCTTGTGCTGACTTCCCATATCATCCTATGACTTAGAATGCTTTTTTTCCTTATTTTTACTGCAACCTCCACCTCCCGGGCTCAAGCGATTCTCCTGCCTCAGCCTCGCAAGTAGCTGGGATTACAGGCACGCACCACCATGCCCAATTAATTTTTGTGTTTTCAGTAGAGACGGGGTTTCACCATGTTGGCCAGGCTGGTCTCGAACCACTCGCCTCGGCCTCACAAAGTGCTGGGCCACCGTGCCTGGCATGTTTTTTTTTTTTTGGAGAATGCCTTAACTGTCTGGGAATGCGGCCCGGTAGGTCTCAGCCTTATTTTACTCAGCTCCTATTCAAGATGGAGTTGCCCTGGTTCACACGCCTCTGACAGTAGGTGCGCTGCCCAGTGCATGCTGTGAGTCCATTTTCTGCATCACTGGGTTGCAGAAGAGAAGGAAGTTTAATCGTAGGGCTGAGGAATGAGGAGATGGGAGGAAACCTCCAATCCATCTCCCCCAGAAGTTTGGGTCTAGGGTTTTTTTTTTTAGACTGAGTCTCGCTCTGTGGTCCAGGCTGGAGTGCAGTGGCCGGATCTTTGCTCACTGCAACCTCCGCCTCCCACATTCAAGTAAATTCTCTTGCCTCAGCCTCCTGAGTAGCTGGAGTTACAGGCACCCGCTACCACGCCTGCCTAATTTTTTTGTGTTTTCAGTAGAGACGGAGTTTCACTATGTTGGCCAGGCTGGTCTTGAACTCTTGACCTCAGGTGATTCACCTGCCTTGGCCTCCCAAAGTCCTGGGATTACAGATGTGAGCCACCGTGCCTGGCCAGGGCTGGGTTTTTTTTTTTTTTCTTCTTCTTTTTTTTGAGATGGAGTCCCACTCTGTCACTCGGACTGGAGTGCAGTGGTACGATGTCAGCTCACTGCAACCTACACCTCCTGGGTTCAAGCGATTCTCGTGCCTCAGCCTCCTAAGTAGCTGGGGCTACAGGCACCTGCCACCACACCCGACTAATTTTCGTATTTTTAGTAGAGACGGGGTTTCACTATGTTGGCCAGGCTGGTCTTGAACTCTTGACCTCAAGTGATTCACCTGCCGTGGTCTCCCAAAGTGCTGGAGTTACAGGTGTGAGTGTCCGCGCCCGGCCATGGCTAGGGTTTTTAAGTGTTTTGGTGTGGGCCAGAGTGTGGCCATGGTGACTGTTGGTGGAGACGGGGACATGAAGACGCAGTGTTCTCATGCTGACCCCTTTCCTCAGTGGGGTCTTCACACTGGTTAGTGTCAGCTGTTTGGCTGGAATTCAGGGTCTGAAAAACATCTGAAACCATCCTTAAACAAAAGCCTTGTCATTCTAATGTCTCAGAGTTTTATCTACAGGAATCATGCAGATGCAAATTCGTTTTATGACTCTCCTGTCAGAAATCCTATTTACAGGAACAATGAGGAGGCAAATGTGCCTTGTCTAGAGCCAGG
>NW_016829362.1:29740-47438 GCF_001698545.2 Rhinopithecus bieti | reverse complement strand
TATTCTTTGGCAAAAATGTTTTTGAGAGGAAATATGATAATGATAAAATGAAACAGTACTTTCTGCTAATGACCTAATACTTCAACCCAGGCTCACTTCATCAGAATCACTTAAGGAGTTTCAGAGCCACAGATGGCTGGGTTCCAGCCTGGAGATGTTTACTCAGACTGTGTTGTTGTTGTTATTGTTGTTGTTGTTGTTTTAATTTGCATTTTAAAAATTCTGTAGGTGATTTTAAAATATAAGAAAAATACTTTTATTAAAGAAGGGGACAGTGGTTTAGTCCTACATAAGCATTTTTTGGAAGTATAACATACACTACAGGAACGTATACAAATTATATGACTCAGTACATTTTCTCGAAGTAAACACACCCATGTAACCGGCACCTGGAACAAGAAATAAAACATGATTAGGGCCATATAAGTTTCCCATCCTGCCTTCTTGTAGTGCTACCCAACCCCCACACCATCGCATAACTACTTTCTTGACTTCTACACCCTAGTCTTTGACGTTCTTTATATAGATGGAAGCATGTGGTATATACTCATTTGAGTCTGGCTTCTTCTTTTTATTTTTAAATGTTTTGTTGTTGTTGTTGAGACGGAGTTTTGCTGTGTCGCCCAGGCTGGAGTGCAGTGGTGCAATCTCGGCTCACTGCAACCTCTGCCTCCCTGTCCCTGGTTCAAGGGATTCTCATGCCTCAGCCTCCTGAGTAGCTGGGATTACAGGTATTCGCCACTACACCTGGCTAATTTTTGTATTCTTAGTAGAGATGGGGGTTTCACCATGTTGGCCAGGCTGGTCTCGAACTCCTGGCCTCAGGTGATTTGCCCACTTCAGCCTCCCAAAGTGCTGGGATTACAGACGTGAGCCACCGCTCCTGGCCCTGAATCTGGCTTCTTTTGCTCATCATTACATTTGTGAGAATCATCCTTGTAATTTGGTCATTTTTATTGCTGAATAATATTCCATTTTACTAATATACCATAATTGATCCATTTGATTGTGTATGGGCATTTGAGTTGTTTTCAGATTGGTGATTTAAATGGTGCTGCTATGTACATTCTTGTACATGTCCCTTTTGGTAAAATATGTATGCATTTATTTTGCTATATATTCATTTTTGGTTATCTATTGCTACCTAATAAACTGCCCCATTTAGTGACTTAAAACAACAGCCATTTTATTGCATGTGATTCTGTGGGTCAGGCATTTGAACAGGGCTTGCTGGGAACAACTTACCTCTGTTCCATGTGTTATCGGTTGAGCTCACTCATTTAGCTGGACTGGGCAGGAAAGATCAAATGGTTTTAATCACATGTCTGGGACTTTGGCATTAGCTATTAACTTGGTTACCTCTTGGCCAGGTGCAGTAACTCATGCCTGGAATCTCAGCACTTTGGGAGGCCGAGGCGGATGGAGCACTTGAGGTCGGGAGTTCAAGACCAGCCTGACCAACCCCATCTGTAGTAAAAATACAAAAATTAGCTGGATGTGCTGGTGCACACCTGTAATCCCATCTACTCAGGAGACCTGGGACACAAGAACCACTTGAACCCGGGAGGTGGAGCTTGCAGTGAGCCAAAATCGTGCTACTACACTCCAGCCTGGGTGACAGAGTGAGACTCCATCTCAAAAACAAACAAACAAAAAAAACAACTTGGTTACCTCTCTTCTTCTCACACAGCCTCTCTGTCCAGTTGGCTATTCTGGATTTCTTTACATGATGGCTGGGTCCAAGAGGGCAAAGGCAGAAGCTGCAGGGCCTCTTAAGGCCTATGTGCTAGAACTCTGGGAAATCAGTTCTGCCATACTCTATTGGTTAAAACAAGTCAAAAGGCCAGCCATGAATTCAGAGCGGTTAAAGAGATATCCATCTCGTGCTTGGAGGAGTGGCAGTATTACAGAATAAAGGGATGTGGACACAGGGAGGCATGATTCCTTGGGGAGCCATTATCATAAAAATGTACCACAAGTCAGGGATAGAAGTTTGGGGTTATAGGGCTTATATCTGTTCAGCTTTATTAGATACTGGCAGACATTTTTACAGGATGGTTGTAACAAGCTATACTCTCACCAGTTCAGTTGTTCCATCCTCACCAACACTTGCAATAGTCCATTCTTTTCATTTTAGTTATTCTGGTGAGTATGTAGTGGTATCGTATTTCAGGTTTAATTTGCATTTCCCTGTAAGCAGTCACTCACTTTTTTACTTTTCTTTTTTCTTTTTTTTTTGAGACAGAGTTTCACTCTGTTCCCCAGGCTGGAGTGCAGTAGCATAATCTCGGCTCACTGCGACCTCTGCCTCCCGGGTTCAAGCCATTCTCCTGCCTCAGCTTCCTGAGTAGCTGGGACTACAGGCATGTGCCACCACGCCTGGCTAATTTTTGCATTTTTGGTAGAGATGGGATTTTGCCATGTTGACCAGGCTGGTCTCAAACTTCTGACCTCAGGTGATCTGCCCGCCTTGGCCTCCCAAAGTGCTGGGATTATAGGCATGAGCCACCATGCCTGACCAAATTGCTCACCCTTTTGTATATTTATTGGTCATGTGGACATCTCATGTGGTGAAGTTCCTGTTCAGGTTTTTTGTCCATTTTTCTATTGGGTATCTGTCTTTTTCTTACGAATTTGGAAGAGTTTTCTAACTCTTCCTTTTTTTTTTTTTTTTAAGATAGAATCTTGCTGTCACCCAGGCTGGAGTACAGTGGCATGACCTTGGCTCACTGCAACCTCCCCACTACCCAGGTTCAAGTGATTCTCATGCCTCAGCCTCCCGAGTAGCTGGGATTACAGGCATGTGCCACCACACCTGGCTAATTTTGTATTTTTAGTAGAGACGGGATTTATTCCATGTTGGTCAGGCTGGTCTTGAACTCCCGACCTCAGGTGATCCACCCACCTCAGCCTTCCAAAGTGCTGGGATTACAGGCGTGAGCCACCATGCCCAGCCTAAATAGGGTATTTTTAGGAACCAGAAGATTATTTAACATTTCCAGATATTGGGGCCACCAGATTAACGGTCTTAACTCTGGGGCATGGAGTATCTCGAGACACATTGGGTGCTCTGAAGATAAGAGGTGACCCTGGAAGCAGTCATACTTGTCCTTGTAATCCTACCACCTCATGACGATCAATTATAACAGTTGATCTCCCTGTGCTACCACTTTAAGAGCTCAAAACCAGTGCATAGGACTCCGTGAGGAGTACAGACTCCACAGAGACATTCCCAGTCCACTTTTCACACGTCAGCCTCCTCCCACAGGCAGAAAGCTGAAGCTGCCATACATAGCCATAGGTTTAAACAGAGACTGGCGGAAGCGGGGAGTGGGTTGGAGTGTGTGGAAGTGTTGTTTTCACTTTTCTTTCTGCTTCTCAGATCAACCAAAATGTCCTATCGGACTAGGTATTTTATATTTTTTGTTGCTATGGTGAATAGAACGTTTTCCCCATTATGTCTTCCATTGGTTGTTGGTAGTGTTTAGTAAAGCTTTTGAATTATGTCAATTTATCTTAGATTGTGCTACTATTAAGTAATAATAATATATTTTTTATTGCTGATATTTATTACATGTTTACCATGTGCCATGTATTTAAGTGCTTTAAATACATCATTTCATTTAGTCTTCATGACAAACCAGTTGGATTAGTATTATTATCATCCCCTTTTTGTAGATACGGAATCTGAGGCTTAGAAGGTAATCTCCCACGGTTATTCATCTTATTGGTGGAGAAGCTGTGATTCAAACCAGTGTGATTAATGTCTGTATTTTATATATATATATAAAATATAAAATNTGTGAGCCACCATGCCCAGCCTCTGTATTACATTTAATTCTCCCATCAATTCTGAGATTTTTTCAATTGATTTTCTTGGGTGTAGGTATTTAATCACGTTGGCCACAAGTAACTTTATTTTTATGTCTTTCTATACAATAATTACTGCTGTTATTTCAGCTTCATGTCTTATTGCATTGGTCAAAGATAGTGGAACAGTGTTAGAATGAAACAGTGAAAGTGGGCATCCTTGTTTTGTTAATGATTTAATGGAAAAACCATTATTGATTATTTAAATTTATAAAGCAATGTTAAGGAGTATTGTTCCATTCCTAGTTTCTAAGTTTTAAAAAAATCAGGAACAGATGTTGAATTTTATTAAATGTCATTTTGGCATCTATTGAATGTATTATATGGACACCAATGGTTCTGATCCAGATTCATAACTGAGAAACAAAAATAACTATAAATGTAGTTCAATTGTTGCTTTTCTTTTTCCAGCAATATCTGGAGCTTGTTTTCAAAGTGACATGTGGGCGGTAGAGGCAGAAATTGTCGTATAAAAATTTATGGGCTTTAAATTTTTCCCTGTCCAGATTTTGAGTCTGTACTGGGTAAAAGAAAAGGTTGTGTGTAGGGGGTATTTTTGATGTATTTTCTTTAGAACAACTTGTAAAGGTATCATTTGCCTATAATTCTTAATTAGCTTAGATTCATGTTGACAAAATTGTAAATCAAATAGGTAAGGATTAATTCTATGTTGTACAAATCTCTATATATTATTCATTAAATTATTGTTATTAGTTATAATAGTTCTAGCCCACAAGAACAGCATATACATAAGAAATGTTAAAGCCTTTGATTGTTTTCATACATGACACATTAGCTACTGGAAGAGAATTATGTTATTCTGTTTTGTGTTGCTAAAAACCAGCAGAAGGATTATGATTTGACATTGACTAATACTTCATATTGAGTAGTTTTAACTAAGAATCGGTTTAGGGAACTGGTACTTGTTCATATATTTGTCACTAAACTTTTAGGCAATGAGGGTCATCAGATCTATGGAAGGGATGGTAGACCAAGCTTCTCTTTTTTTAAAGAAAGAAAACAATATTTTGATTTTGTTCTTAAGTAACAAGACTGAGTCTTCATAACTGGAAGGGATGGAATTGATTTGTTGTGTCAGTTAGCTAATAGGAAAGGGAGAGATGACAGAGCATGGGTGGAGGCAATGATTGGGAAAATAAAATGATTTTTGCTTTATTGCTCACAGAGTTGGGATTACTAAATAAATTGGTTATAAGTATATAAATAACACTATAGGTATCATGTAGCATAGTTACATTTTAATATGTAGTGAAAGCGTAATGGTTAAGAGTTTGAGCTTGAAGCCAGCTTCTCTGGGATTAAGTTCCATCTCTCCTACTTACATGCTGTACCCCATTTTCCTCGAATATAAAATGGGGATACCAACAATATTAATCTCATAGGATAGCTTCGGTCATCACATGAATACACATATGTAAGGTGCTTAGAACAGTGCCTGGCACATCAGTAACTGCAAGCTCCCATCCTTGTCATTATCAGCATGATGCCTTGGAAAAGGTGTGGCCTGGGGTTCAACCTGGGCAGGGGTTGCTGAGTTTTGAAGGATGAGAAACTGTCCAAAGAAGAGAAAGCAAGGGTAGTCCAGGGAGAGGGAAGAGTGGGAACAATAAAGACAGAGTGCTGGGCTGGGAGAGGAAAGCATTGCCAGTGTGGGGCAGATGGGAGGTCCAGGGGTGACATCTTAGATCGGAGGAGTCTCCAACTATGTTTAATTGTGTTACGGAGTCTGAAGAGAGGATCATGCTGGAGATACAGGCAAGGGAGGAAGTGACTATGAAGTTGCCAGGCCTCTGAGGATTTGGAAGGGAGAAAGGGGGCTGGGAACAGCTCCATGGGTGGTCCCATATGCCTGTCTGCATCCGTAGCTGCATCCTCAATTTCATTTCCTCTTTCCCTCCAGCATCTGACTTTCTAAATCAGGCATGCTTCAAGCTATGCTGCCTTTCTTTCTTTCTTTTTGAGACAGGGGTCTTGCTGTGTTGCCTAGGCTGGAGTGCAGTGGCACAATCACGCCTCACTGCAGCCTTGACCTCCTGGGCTCATCCTCCTGCCTCAGCCTCCTGAGTAGCTGGAATTGTAGGTGCACGCCACTATGCCCAGCTAGTTTTCTGTATTTTTTGTGGAGACGAGGTTTCACCATGTTGCCCAGGCTGTTTCACTGCCTTTCTCGTGAACACTGCAATCATACCATAAATTCCTCCCCCATCTAAAAAACAAAATCCCCTAGTTTTGGCCATGCATTCCATATTCACTTTATTTTTTAGAGTCTATAACAGAAAATAACCTTTATAATTCTGTTAGATGATGTAGTGAAACTACTGCGGGTTTTGTTTTGCTGTTATTTGTTTTTTCTAAGAGTTGCTTGGTATTTCCGTGTGTACAGTCAGGAAAAGGAAAGTTTTCATTTGGAGCAAGATTTATGTCCAGGAATGACTACCAAATTGAAAAGGGAGGCATGAGCATTGAAGACAGTGAAGTATGTAGGCTTTACTGCCTATGTAATGAACCTGAGATAAAGTTATCAAGATGCTCTGCCTTTCTAGTCTTTAAATATAACTTGAAATAATTGTTATTCTTAAATCTCAAGCCAAACCCAAATGAGAAAAATAACCACTCCTGGACCACATTAAGGACAGACATTATTACTCCTAAATTCAACTTCTTATAAAACATCATCAACCACCACCAGAAAACACTGTGATACACAATAATTTAGAAAATATTTTTTTAAATTACCAAACACTATGACTTTAGAAAACATTTTTCACATTTAATTCTTAACTGTAATCTCTCAGCATAACTGGATCATGAAAAAAATGTATTCTGTCTATATCTGCTAACATTATACCTTCCAAACTTGACCACTCTGAATATTTTAAAAGATAGAAACTGTTTGCAGAGAACTTCTGAAGAATGGCCTTTGTAACAATTCAGTGTTAATGAGTTAATGAATGTCATTGTCCTCTGGGTCATTATCTGCAAGAATATTGTGTATTAAACAACCACCATACCTCAGTGGCATGTAATCAACATTTCTTTTTGCTAACAAGTCTACAGATTAGCTGAACACTTCTGCTGATCTTGGCAGTCTTGATTTGGCAATTTTTTGGGGTCTTGACTGGAGTTCACTCATGTGTCCAGAGTGAACACTGGTGGCTGCTGGCTGGGGGCCGAGCTAGGACAACCTTGGCTAGGATGACTCAGCTCCGCTCTACATGGTCTTGGATCTTTCTGAAGCCTAGCCTAGGCTTTGTGGTAGTAGCATCATTCCCAAAGAGAGCATGAAAGCATACAAGGCCTCCAGAGAGACCTGGGCTTGGAACTGGTGCATAGCACTTCCATCACATTCTTTAGGCCAGTACAAGTCATGAGCCCAGCCCGGTTTGAAGGGATGAGGAAACACACTCTTGACGGGAGTAGCTGCAAAAGTCCATTACAAAGAGCATGGATGGAAGGTGGGATAGAGAATTGGGATCACTTTTGCAATCAATCTACCATGTTTCCTTTCGTCTTTCTCTATCTGAATTGTCTTGATTTCTGTACTGGGGCTGACTGTTTCATGGGCAATCTAGCAGGCAAGGACCCTGGGTCTCAGCACCCACTAAAATGGACAATGCAGGCACTCCGTTATGTAGAACTGTCTCTCCGAGACTGAGGGGTTCTTTGGGTAGTTCTGCCTGTGGTTTGTCATTTAACTTTATCTACTTTGTTACCAAGAAAGAATGAAAATCATGTCAGAAAATTTATTTTATGTACAGAGAAAACAAATCCATTATAGCTAAATAGAATCCTCTGAAGTGTTTAACACGGGAAAAATTGAATGTTGCAGTTAAATTTTCTGTAGGTTCTGAATAGCAGCAGATGTTTGAACCAGATATAATGTATTGTTCTGTTTTCAGCCCTATTTGTAAAAGTCTGAGATGTAAGAGTGGGCAAAAAACTTAGAGCTAGAGCTTCGATCATCCAGATACCTTGACTGGTCAATTTTCCCTGTGCTTCTGCCTCCCCTTCCCACTGGCCATGGACCCACTGCTATGGGAAAACATCTGCCCAGGAAGGGATGGTGGTGACCCATGTGAATGCTCTGGTCTCAGGGTCAGTCATTCCTCGCAGTTATATGTGGGCTATGTTGGTATGCAGAACATTTAGCACAGTGCCTTACGTGGGCTAGGTATTCAAGAAGATATTTATTAAATTTAAGTATGGAAATGTTGATTCCCACCCCACCCCCCGGTTCTGACCTTCCTTTTCCAGAATTAAGACATCAATTTCTTGAAAGCGAACAGGACATGCGGGACAGACATGATTATGTGGACTTGATAGATGTCCCAGACTCCTATAATGGCCCTCGGCTACAATTTCCTCTCACTTGTACTGATATTGATTTACTTCTTGAGGCCTTCAAGGAACAACAGGTAAGTGTAAGCAGATGCTGCCTTGATTCCTGTGCATAACAGATGCCCAATAACTGTTGAAAGAATGGATGGACATACTACAGCAGAAATGCATTTCTTTAGAAAACAGTTCACATTAAGTGAGAGCTACCCTCTGTTACCCATTTAATAGAAGTCTCCTCAGGTGCACAGCAAGCTCCTCTCTATAGGCTAACAGCATTTCATTTGCCATTTTCTGAGATATCATTCACATACCGTCAAATTCACCATATTACAGTGTACAACTCAGTGATTTTTTTCTTGCATTCACAAGATTGTGCAACCATCACCAATATCTAATTCCAGAACATTTTCATCACCCCCAATAGAAAGGCCATTCCGATTATCATTTCCTCCTCCCCACCCCTGGCAACCACTATTCTATTTTCTGTCTCTACGGATTTGCCTATTCTAGATATTTCATATAAACGAAATCATCAAATATGTGGCCTTTTGTGTTTGGCTTCTTTCACTTAGTGTTTTAAAGGTTTGTTCATGTCATATCATATATCATTACTTAATTTCTTTTTATGGCTGATAATATTCCATTGTATACCACATTTTGTTTATCCATTTATCAGTGAATGGACATTCAGATCATTTCCACCTTTTGGCTGTTATGAACAATGCTGCTATGAATATTCATGCACAGATTTTCGTATAAACATGTGTTCTCAGTTCTCTTGGGTATATACCTAGGAATATTTCACTGGGTCATATGGTAGCTCTATGCTGGATCATGTGGTAACTCTATGTTTAAATTTTCCAGTAATTGCTAAACTGCTTCCCACAGTAGTGGCACCATTTTGCATTTCTACCAGCAATGTATGAAGGTTCCAATTTCTTCATGTTTTTGCCAACACTTGTTATTTTGTTTTATTTTATTTTATTATAGCCATCCTAGTGTGTGTGACATGGCATTTCATTGTGGTTTTGTTTTGCATTCCCCTAATGACTAATGATGTCGAGCATCTTTTCATGTATTTATTGGCTATTTGTATACCTTCTTTGCAGAAATCTGTGCAGATTCTTTGCCCACTTAAAATCAGGCTTTTTATTATTGAGTTATAAGAGTTCTTTCTGAATATAAATTCCTTATCAGATATATGATTTGCAAATATTTTCTCCCATTATGTAGGTTGTTTTTTTCATTTTCTTGATAATGTTCTTTGATGCCTAAAAGCGTTACATTTTGCTAAAGTCCAGTTTATCCATGTTTTTTCTTGGTTGCTTGTGCTTTTGGTGTCATATCTAAGAATCCGTTGTCAAATCTAAGGTCATGAAGACTCGCCTCTGTGTTTTCTTCTAAGACTTTTATAGTTTTAGCCTTTACACTTATGTCTGTGAATGATTTTGAGTTAGTTTCTATATATGGTATGAAGTCAAAATTAATTTTTTGCATATGGATATGCAGTTGTCCCAGCACCATCTGTTGAAGAGACTGTTCTTTCCCCATTGAGTGGTCTTTGCACCCTTGTCAAAAATCAATAGGCCAGGCACGGTGGCTCATGCTTGTAATCCCAGCACTTTGGGAGGCCGAGGCAGGTGCATCACCTGAGGTCAGGAGTTCAAGAGCAGCCTGACCAACATGGTGAAACCCTGTCTCTACTAAAATACAAAATTAGCCAGGCATGGTGGCTCATGCCTGTAATCCCAGCTACTCAGGAGGCTGAGGCTGAAGAATTGCTTGAACCCGAAAGGTGGAGGTTGCAGTGAGCTGAGATCGCGCCACTGCACTCTGGCCTGGGCGAGAAAACAAGACTCCATCTCAAAAAAACAAACAAACAAAAATCTATAGGCCATAGATATATGGGTTTGTTATTGGACTCTCAGTTCTATTCTATTGGTCTGTGTGTCTGTGCCAGTACCACACTGTCTTGATTGCTGTAGCTTTGTAATAAGTTTTGAAATAGGGAAGTGTGAGTCCTTCAACTTTGTTCTTTTGCAATGTTGAAGTTGTTCTTCATTATTGTTTTGGCTATGTGGGGCCCCTTGCAATGAATTTGAAGATCAAATTTTTCCATTTCTGCAAAAAAGCCTATTGGGCTTTTGATAGGGATTGCATTGAATTGCTATATCACTTTGGGTAATAATTGTCATCCTCACAATATAAGTCTTTCAACCATCCTCACAATATAAGTCTTTCAACCATCCTCACAATATAAGTCTTTCAACCCATGGTGTCTTTCCATTTATTTATGCTTTAATTTCTTTGAGCGATGTTTTGTGGTTTTTAGTGGACAAGTCTTTCATCACCTTGGTTAAATTTATTCTTAATTTATTCTTTTGGTTGATATTATAAAAAGAATTGTTTTCTTAATTCCTTTTTTGATTGCTCATTATGTGTGCGTTGATCTTACACTCTGCAGCTTTGATGAATATACTTGTTAGCTCTAGTAGTTTGTGTGTGTCTGTGTGTGTGTGTGTGTGTGTGCATGTGTGGTATATTCTTTTGAATATTCTATATACCAGATCATGTTATCTGTGAATATAGTTTTATTTCCTTCTTTCTGATTTGGATGCCTTTTGTTTCTTTTTCTTGCTCAATTGCTCTGGCTAGAACTTCCACCACAATACTGAATAGCAGTGTGAAAGTAGGCATGTTTATTTTGTTCCTCATCGTAGGGGGAAAGCTTTCAATCTTTCACCACTGAGTTTAATGTTAGTTGCAGGTTTTTTATAAAAGTCTTTTATCATGTTGAGGAAATTTCCTTCCATTCTTAGTTTTCTGAGTGGTTTTATCATGAAAAGGTGTTGGATTTTGTTAAATGCTTTTATTTGCATCAATTGAGATGATTGTGTGTTTTTTTACCCTTCATTCTATTAATGTGCTGTGATATATTGAATAATTTTCTTATGTTGAACCAACCTTGTAAATATAAATCCCTCTTGGCCATGGTATATAATCCCTTTAAAATGCTGTTGTACTTGGTTTGTTGGTATTATGTTGAGAATTTTTGCATCTATTTCATAAGGGATATTGGTCTGTAATTTTCTTTTCTTGTAGTGTCTTTGCCTGGCTTTGGTATCAGGGTAATACTGATCTCGTAGAGTGAGTTAGGAATTGCTTCCTTTTATTCTGTTTTTGGAAGAGTTTGAAAAGGATTGGTGTTAATTATAATTTAAATGTTTAGTAGAGTTCACCACTGAAGCCATTTGGTCTTGGACTTTTCTTTGTTAGGAGGTTTTTGATGACTGATCCAATCTCTTGTTCTAGATCTGTTCAGATTTTTTATTTCTTCTTGAGTCTGTTTTGGTAATTTGTGAGTTTCTAAGACTTTGTTCATCTCATCTAAGTTACCTAATTTGTTGGTGTACAATTGTTCATTGTATTCTCTCATAACCCCATTTTATTTCTTTAAGGTTGATGGTAATGTCCCCACTTTAGTTTCTGATTTTAGTTATTTTCATTTTCTCTCTTTTCTTTTCTTAGTCAGTCTAGCTTAAAGGTTTGTTAATTTTGTTGATCTTTTCAAAGAACCAACTTTTGGTTTTGTTGATTCTCTCTATTGTTTTTCTATTCTTTATTTCATTTATCTCCACTCTAATTCTTATTTTCTTTGTCAAAATATTAAGTTAGTTTATTGATGTGAAATCCTTCTTCTTTATTGCATGCATTTACAGCTACAAATTTCTCTCTGAACACTGCTTTTGCTGTATCCCATAAGTTTTGATATGTTGTGTTTTCATTTTTATTCATCTCAAAGTATTTTCTAATTTCCCTTGTGATCTTTGTATTACTCATTGGTTTTTTAAGAGTATGTTGTGTAATTTCTACATATTTATTAATTTTCTAGTTTTGCTTTTGTTATTGATGTCTAGTTTCATTCCATTGTGGTCGAAGAAGATACTTTGCATGATTTCAGTCTTTTTAAATTTGATGAGGTTTATTTTGTGGCCTAACATCTGGTCTATCCTGGAGAATGTTCCATGTGTCCTTGATAACAATGTATAGTCTACTTTTGTTGGGAAGAATGTGTAGTAGATATCTATTAGGTCTAGTTGTGTGTGGTCTCTGAAATCTCTGTTCTTTTTTAGCTTGTGTTAAGTTAATGTTTTAACAGAGATTTCTCTGAACACCAGGAGCAATTTTTTAAAAAAAAGAAAGGAAAAAATGTATACATATTTGCAGATTGGCTCTGTGTTGGAGCACTCCTTCAACTCCTTGGGCCATTTACAAATCTTAGTCTTTACTTTCCGCTTGTACTGAACCATTGTTCAGTTTCCTTTTTCTTGATTCACTGTTTGGTTGCTATAAACTTTGAGTATTTTCCAGAGTTCTGACAAAGTTGATACTGACAGGGTTTTTTTGTTTGTTTGTTTGTTTTTGCTTGATTTGTCAATGTTTTTGTGGAGGAATGGGACCTTAGAGTTGCCTACATGACCATTTTCTCTGACATCACCCCAGTACCCTCATTCTCAGGTTAGGACCCTACAGGGCATACCTAGGACTAAGAGTGAACTGGAAGACTGGCTTTTCAGACATCAAAGAACAGCTTGGAATGAACCATGTAATTCCTGAGATTGAATCGAGATCATCTTAGATAGCTAATGCTCCTAACCACCTGCCAACAGCAAATTTAAGTCTTCTCTGGAAGACAATCGGCCTGAGATTGTTTGTTCAGTTTTTCTTTCTTTCTTTCTTTTTTAAAGACAAAGTCACACTCTGTCACCCATGCTGGAGTGTGGTGGTATTATCACAGCTCACTGAAGCCTCAACTTCCTGGGCTCAAGCAATCTTCCCGCCTCAGCCTCTGAAGTTGCTGGGACTATAGGCACGTGCCGTCATGCCCAGTTACTTTTTTATTAGCTTTTGGTAGAGACAAGGTTTCACTGTGTTGCCCAGGCTGGTCTCGAACTCCTGGCCTCAAGTGATCCTCCCACCTCGGCTTCCCAAAGTGCTGGGATTATAGACATGAGCCACTGCACCTGGCCTCAGTTTTTCATATGCAATTTCCAGAACTCAATACAAATATAACCAAGCGTAGGAGGTTATAAGACACATGAAAGAAAACTGAGGCAAACAACAAACAATGGAAACAGACCTGTAGGGTATTTGGTTAGTGGCATTATCAGACTCCGAGTTAAAATAAATATGTTTAATATGAGTTCAAGGAGGTAAAAGATACATCAATCCACAGAGCCATAATAGAGAAGACTGATAATTCTGACTTTATAAAAATGAAAAGACTGTTATTAAGGGAAGAATAAAAGGTTCAACACAGTGTACAGAGTTAAAAAAAGTAAGGATCATGTATATTTTGATTTTTTAAAATTGAGAAAAAATTCATCTAACATAAAAGTGATCATTTAAATCATTTTAAAGTGTATGAGGCCAGGTGCAGTGGCTCACCTGGGAGCCACTTTGGGTGGCTTTGGGAGCCACTTTGGGAGGCTGAGGCGGGCGAATCACTTGAGGTCAGGAGTTCAAGACCAGCCTGGCCAACATGGTGAAATTCCGTCTCTACTAAAAATACAAAAATCAGCTGAGTGTGATGGCACGTGCCTGTAATCCCAGCTACTCAGGAGGCGCAGGCACGAGAATCACTTGAACCCAGGAGGCAGAGGTTACAGTGAGCTGACATTGTGCCACTGCACTCTAGCCTGGGTGACAGAGTGAGACTCTGTCCCCCCCCCGCCAAAAAAAAAAAAATAGTGTATGATTCAACAGTTTTAGTATATTAAAATGTTGTGCAACCATCACCACTATGTAACTCCAGAACATTTTCATCACCCCCAAACAAAGCCCCATTAGCAATCAATCCCATTTTCTCCCTCTCCCAGCCCCTGGCAATACTAATTTACCTTCTGTCTCTATGGATTTGTCTAATATGAACACTTCCTATAAGTGGAATCATACAATATATGTGGCCTTTTGTGCCTGGCATCTGTTGCTTGACATGTTTTCAGGGTTCATCCATGGTAGCATGGATCAGTACTTCCTTCCTATTTTTAGCTGAATAATGTTACTTTGTATGGATATAGCACATTGTATTTAAGGGATTATATGTTTATACATACATTTTAATATTCATCTGTGGTTATATTGATTTTTGTATGCTTGCAAGCACATAGAATATTTCTGGGAAAGATACGATACTTTTAACAGTGGCTGTTTCTAGGGGTAGAGATTAGGGGAATAAGATCTAGGGGAGACGGAAAATGACTTTTCATTATTTTACCCATTTCTACTATTTAGAATTTTATTTCAACTAAAAAAATGACTTGTTTCTCCATTTTAAAACTACTTTTTTTTTTTTTTGAGATACAGTCTTACTCTGTTGCCCAGGCTGGAGTGCAATGGCGCAATCTCGGCTCACTGCAACCTCCATCTCTCGGGTTCAAGCGATTCTCCTGCCTCAGCCTCCTGAGTAGCTGGGACTACAGGCACGTGCCAGCACACCTGGCTAATTTTGTATTTTAATAGAGACGGGGTTTCACCATGTTGGCCAGGCTGGTCTTGAACTTCTGACCTCAAGTGATCTGCCCGCCTCGGCCTTCCAGAGTGCTACTCTGGAATTACAAGTGTGAGCCACTGTGCTTGGCCCTAAAACTGCTTTTTTAAAAATAAATATTCTTTAAAGGTAGTATTTTCCTCTAACTTAAAATAATGTGACTATTTTATTTAAGTGGTTATTTAACCTGAGTATATTTATAAATGGAGAGACTGCCAT
The DNA here is from genome assembly GCF_001698545.2 of Rhinopithecus bieti. NCBI lineage: Eukaryota > Metazoa > Chordata > Mammalia > Primates > Cercopithecidae > Rhinopithecus > Rhinopithecus bieti. The sequence goes on along the minus strand of NW_016829362.1, from coordinate 32,440 downwards.
CTGAGTTAATCATCTTGAGTATTTAATATTGCAGTTGTAAATATAATTCTAATGCTATGGAAAGATAGCCTTATAGGCAAGGACTAGTATGACCAAATGATTTTAGTCAATCCAAAGACCCAGAGAAATTATTTTCATAATAATTTTCTGTTGTTGCAATATATTCTCAGTTAATATTTGTTAATTTAGCTTTTTTAAAAAACAAAACTGCCCCTTTAGACAACAGTTACTCTGATTAGTACTACCAATGGACCAGAAAAACTACAATGACAAGCTGAGGTAACACTGAAGCCAGTGTTGGGAATCAACAGATTACATGTGGCTGGGGGTGGTGGCTCACACCTGTAATCCCAACACTTTGGGAGGCTGAGGCAGGAGGATCATTTGAGACCAGAAGTTCGAGACCAGCCTGGGCAACATAGTGAGACCCTATCTCTTCCCCCTCCACAAAAAAAGGAAAGAGCTTGAAAATCCAGTGTGAATTTTTCACTTACAGCACATTTCAATTCAGATTAGCTCCATTTCACATGCTCAATAGTTCCATGTGGCTAGTGGCTGCCATATTGGACAGCATAAGTCCAATATGGCAATAGGTCTAAATAGTTTTGACCTATTAAAATACATTAAATTTGTGTGGTGGTCACATCAATGCTGTATTATATTTTGGAGCGTGTACTTATAATTTTTTTTTCATTCTCCTTCTCCTTTTCCTTTTTCTCTTTTATTATTACAATTGGCTTTTTGTCTGCACGTTTCCCTAGGGCAAGGGCGTGCCTCCCTTCACTTCTCTTGGGCTCTAAGGACCTGGGATAATGATTCATTTTTTCAGTTACACACGTCCACTGAGGGCTTATTATATGCCAGACACTGTGCTAGAATGATCTATTTCAGAATAATTGAGAGGTTATCCTGAAATGCAGCGACCTGAAACGTGCGCACGTGCTCCACCTTTACGGTTTTCTATACAGTCATGTCTTTCTTCCTTGTTCATTACATCTGTTTTCTCTGCTTCCCCCTCACAGGTACTTCATGCCCATTATGTCTTAGAGGTGCTATTTGAAACCAAGAAAGTCCTGAAGCAAATGCCGAATTTCACTCATGTACAAACTTCTCCCTCCAAAGAGTTAACAATCTGTGGTAAGTGTCAGACCAGAGTTGTCAAATTAATATTTAGGAGCCTCTTGGTCCTACATCGTTTGCCTAACTTGAAAACTGTGTAAATTGGACTGTGTTAAGGGAAAAATGTTAATATAGAATTATCTATCATGATAATACTGTTCCCCATCTTGTCTTTGTTTTGCATACCAGCTGGCAGGAATTAATTATGTGAGAAATTAAAGAGCTCATAGCTTTTTATAAAGGCAGACAGCATTTTAATATGGAAAAACCACCCATGGGTGGAATAAGCATTCTTTGCCCTCCGTCTAGCTCTCATTATCTTTGTTCCACATTGCTTTTTCTAGGTGGGCCTCTGCATGCCACTTATGCTGGGAAGAGAAAAGCCCATGGCAGGGTAGAGATTAAATTCTTCTCTGCCCTTGGCTGCTGTTTCAGATTTTTCCAACTGGTCTCTGCAGCTTTTAGAAGAGTGGGAATGTCCCAGAAATCTGTTTCTTGTTCTTTTAAATAACAAGATTTGAGATTTTGCTATCATATAGGCCAGCCTGGCAGGATATTGCTTCAAGAAACAGTACGCATTGAAATTCATCACAGTTGGTGCTCAGCATGATTGCAACTGTTTGAGAGTGGGGTGCGTGGAAGGAACAGCAATTCCCTTAACTTCTAATTAAGCCTGTAGGTTACAAAACAGTGATTGTTGTTTTCCAAATCAGTTTTTAGTCTGCATTTCTCTTATTCTGGCAGGTAGAAGTGAATTTGACAATCTAATTAAAGTATTTGCATTTCTAGCATCTGATAGTGGTGGCAGGGACTTGATGTAGCAGTGCCTACCTCATGACATGCCCTGACTCAGGTTTTTGAAGAGTCTCTAATGGTTCATTTCCAGCCTCATCAGGCCATCACGTCTCTGACTAGCAGATGATTCATCTCAGCAGTGGGGGTCTTTTATTCAAGGCCTCACCTGGCCTTACTTTTCATGGAAAATAGAGACTTCGGGTCATGAGGCTCAGAAAGCTGTGCCACCCTGTGAAGCCTGTGAGGCCAGGGCTAGGTGTGCTCTTAGGATATATAGAATAGCCCAAACTGAGAATGGGATACGCTCCCCTGTGTTTCACTGGGAGCCACTACAGACTCATCCTTGCTAGAAGGATCTGGAAGAAGACACACGTTAATTACAGGGCAGGGCAGTCCTAGAATCCCACAGTGTGAGAACTGAAGGGTTCTCTAGTCTATTCTTTGCTCTTATGGGTGAAATTGAAGCTCAGACAGAAAAATGGCAGGATCAGAATTAAAATCAGGTCTTCTGTATCCCAGGTTAGAGGCAGCCCCACATCTGCCATCCTGACTCGCATTATGTCCCTGATGGTTCATTTTCCATCATGAGACAAAGATTAGGGAATGACTTAATTGGACATCTCTGTTCATTAAAGATTTCCACATCTTGGCACTTATTTCTAGACTTTTTCATGTAGCACCATTGGTAGAGGGAAAAGACAACGCCCGTGGGTTTTCCTAACATGGGAATATTATTATTTTCCATTTTAACAGCTCATTGAACTTCAAAATTTTGTGATTATTTAT